>NC_134358.1:504395743-504635743 GCF_048569485.1 Anomaloglossus baeobatrachus | reverse complement strand
TCTCTACGAGGTCTTTTGCTTTTTTTTCTTGGGTTGATATGCACATGTCTGACCAAAGCACGTTCATCTCTGGTACACAGAACTCGTTTTCTTCCTGAGCGGTATGATGGCTGGACATTCCCATCTTGTTTGTACTTGCATATAATTGTTTGTACAGATGAACGAGGCACCGTCAGGTTTTTGGATATTGTTCCCAAAGATGAAACAGACTTGTACAAGTCCATAATGCTCTTCCTGAGATCTTGGCTGATTTCTTATGACTTTCCCATGATGCTACACAAAGAAGCAGTGTGTTTCAGGTGTGAATTAAAATACATCCACAGGTGTATCTCTAATTAACTCAGATCTTGCCAATAAACCTATCAGTAGCTTCCAAAGACATGACATCATCATATGGGCTGTCCAATATTGTTTAAAGGCATAGCACTCTTAGTGCATGTATACTCTTGGCTTTCCAACAGATGTACCTTTAGATAGTATATGTAAACTTCTGGTTTCAACTGTACTTTGGATTAAAAGGGGTATTCCCATCTTCAAGATCCTATCCCAATATGTAGTAGGAGTAATAATAATATTAGCAAATACCTCCAATTAGAAATGTAGTATAGTTCTCCTGATTAGCTATGTCTCTTACCTCATGTGCAGGGCATTGCAGCTTAGGTATCCATGGTTATGTCCACTCATATAGTGACAGCTAGTTAGTAACTTTCTCATGATCGTATTCATGGATATCTAAGCTGCAATGTCCTGCACATGAGGTAAGAGACATAGCTAATCAGGAGAACTATTCTATAGTTCTAAGTAGAGGTATTTGCTAATATTATTATGTCTTCTACATTTTGGGATGGGATCTTAGAGATAGGAATACCCCTTTAAGTCATCTCAAGCTGCCCCCCATCTTATCTGTATGGGGGACTGGATGTCTGACTTCCCTGAAATGTGATCAGGCAGGTTCAGAGGTGTCTTGCAGTATTTTACTTGACTCTCCCCATTAAAAATGTTGGAAATACAAGGTAACAGCTGTCACCTACATTTGCTCAACAGCTATCTGAGATGTATGGGCACCTGTAGGCCTCCATCACAGGTCCGTGATTCCAGTACGTACGCCATCCATTTTTTTCACAGATACAACACATACAGTACCTGTTATAACCTATGGTGATCTTCACATGTCTGTGTTTTCACACAGACCGTGTGTCCATGGAATGCACTTGCAGACTATCTGTTACATAGTTACTTAGGTTGAAAAAAGACCTAGGTCCATCTAGTTCAACCTTCCTCCACCTCTGGGTTTTTTTCCGGCACCACGGACGACAAGAACCAATACAAGTCTATGAGTCGGCGAAAAACATGTACGGCACACGGATGGCATCCATGGGCCCTCCGTGTACCATCCATGTGCTATATGCATTTAACATTGCAAAATATAGGAAAAGCTTTAAAATGCCTTTATTTCTTTAGCTATCGAAACAAATATTGTTGACAATTGATGGCAAGAACGGACACATGGACCATACACCGATGCCACACTGAGCCAAAACACTAATGATACCGGTACCATTTTCCCACATACATGTTTAAATACAAACAGGTGAAGGAGGCCTCAGACTGGTTTTTCCATATCATGTGTGTCTGGATAGTTGTATTATACCTGAACTGGACAACAGGGATGACAAATTTGAGCACTTTGGGGGTAATTTATCAATCTATCAAGGCATTTGGGCCAGTTTTTGCCATCAAAATGTCAGAAATTTCCCACATGCTATTTTTTTGCGCAGAAGTGTGCTACCTTTTGGGATTTCACGCCATTGTCATGACTTGTGAAATTTGAGTGAGAAAGTGGGCTTAGCTAGTTATCAAAGAGGTCGAAGCCAAAATTCTGAATGACTACTTTTTAAAAAGTAGCAATTCTCACTCCAGTAAGGGGAGGTTGAGATATACAGTCAGTATATATATATACAGTCAGGGCCAGAAATATTTGGACAGTGACACAAGTTTTGTTATTTTAGCTGTTTACAAAAACATGTTCAGAAATACAATTATATATATATAATATGGGCTGAAAGTGCACACTCCCAGCTGCAATATGAGAGTTTTCACATCCAAATCGGAGAAAGGGTTTAGGAATCATAGCTCTGTAATGCATAGCCTCCTCTTTTTCAAGGGACCAAAAGTAATTGGACAAGGGACTCTAAGGGCTGCAATTAACTTTGAAGGCGTCTCCCTCGTTAACCTGTAATCAATGAAGTAGTTAAAAGGTCTGGGGTTGATTACAGGTGTGTGGTTTTGCATTTGGAAGCTGTTGCTGTGACCAGACAACATGCGGTCTAAGGAACTCTCTATTGAGGTGAAGCAGAACATCCTGAGGCTGAAAAAAAAAGAAAAAATCCATCAGAGAGATAGCAGACATGCTTGGAGTAGCAAAATCAACAGTCGGGTACATTCTGAGAAAAAAGGAATTGACTGGTGAGCTTGGGAACTCAAAAAGGCCTGGGCGTCCACGGATGACAACAGTGGTGGATGATCGCCGCATACTTTCTTTGGTGAAGAACCCGTTCACAACATCAACTGAAGTCCAGAACACTCTCAGTGAAGTAGGTGTATCTGTCTCTAAGTCAACAGTAAAGAGAAGACTCCATGAAAGTGAATACAAAAGGTTCACATCTAGATGCAAACCATTCATCAATTCCAAAAATAGACAGGCCAGAGTTAAATTTGCTGAAAAACACCTCATGAAGCCAGCTCAGTTCTGGAAAAGTATTCTATGGACAGATGAGACAAAGATCAACCTGTACCAGAATGATGGGAAGAAAAAAGTTTGGAGAAGAAAGGGAACGGCGCATGATCCAAGGCACACCACATCCTCTGTAAAACATGGTGGAGGCAACGTGATGGCATGGGCATGCTTGGCTTTCAATGGCACTGGGTCACTTGTGTTTATTGATGACATAACAGCAGACAAGAGTAGCCGGATGAATTCTGAAGTGTACCGGGATATACTTTCAGCCCAGATTCAGCCAAATGCCGCAAAGTTGATCGGACGGCGCTTCATAGTACAGATGGACAATGACCCCAAGCATACAGCCAAAGCTACCCAGGAGTTCATGAGTGCAAGAAAGTGGAACATTCTGCAATGGCCAAGTCAATCACCAGATCTTAACCCAATTGAGCATGCATTTCACTTGCTCAAATCCAGAGTTAAGACGGAAAGACCCACAAACAAGCAAGACCTGAAGGCTGCGGCTGTAAAGGCCTGGCAAAGCATTAAGAAGGAGGAAACCCAGCGTTTGGTGATGTCCATGGGTTCCAGACTTAAGGCAGTGATTGCCTCCAAAGGATTCGCAACAAAATATTGAAAATAAAAATATTTTGTTTGGGTTTGGTTTATTTGTCCAATTACTTTTGACCTCCTAAAATGTGGAGTGTTTGTAAAGAAATGTGTACAATTCCTACAATTTCTATCAGATATTTTTGTTCAAACCTTCAAATTAAACGTTACAATCTGCACTTGAATTCTGTTGTAGAGGTTTCATTTCAAATCCAATGTGGTGGCATGCAGAGCCCAACTTGCGAAAATTGTGTCACTGTCCAAATATTTCTGGACCTAACTGTATATATATATATATATATATATATATATATATATATATATATATATATATATACAGGGTGATCCAAAAGTAGGTGGACAGTATGTGTAATAGGGTTATCAAACATGGTGTAAAGTGAAACTGACTCAATTGACCATAGTAACCAATCAGATTCCACTTTTCATACTTCACAGACTCTTTGGAAAATGAAAGGTGGAATCTGATTGGTTGCTAAGGGTAACTGAGTCAGTTTACAGTTTACACCATGTTTGATAACCCTATTACACATACTGTCCACCTACTTTTGGACCACCCTGTATATATACACACACACATACAGTATATCACAAAAGTGAGTACACCCATCACATTTCTGTAAATGTTTTATATATTTTCATGGGACAACACTGAAGATCTGACACTTTGATACAATATAAAGTCGTCCGTGTACAGCAAGTATAACAGTGTAAATTTGGTGTTGCCTCTAAATAACTCAAGGCAGTCATTAATGTCTAAACCATGGTCAACAAAAGTGAGTACACTCCTAAGTGAAAATGGCCACATTGTGCGCAATTAGCCATTTGCCCTCCCCGGTGTCATGTGACTTATTAGGCTATGTGCCCACGAGAGATTAAACCTGCGGATTTATCTGCGGATTTTCTGGATTTTCCAGATAAATCCGCAGGTTTCAGCATGCACAGACACTCCCCATATTATCCTATAGGACATGGGGAGTGCTGTGTCCATGCTGCGGATACGTGCGGCTGTGGAACATGCTGCTGATGTCCTGCAGCCGTACGTAATTGCTTGTCAATTCTTTCTGCGGAATTACCTGCGGAAATCCTGGCCCTCCACCATGGAGATAGAGGCCGGGACTTCCGCAGGTAATCTGCATGAATTTCCACAGATTTACCGCAGCTATTTCGCTGTAGTACTGCAGCTAAAAATAGCTGCGGATTCCGGCGAGCAGCTGCGGGAAACCTGCGGCCGTACCTGCAGATATATCCGCAGGTGCGAGCTCCCGTGTATACATATCCTTAGTGTTACAAGGTCTCATGTGAATGGGGTTAAGTGTGTTAAATTTGGTGTTATCACTCACACACTCTCTCATACTGGTCACTGGAAGTTCAACATGTCACCTCACGGCAAAGAATTCTCTGAGGATGTGAAATAAAGAATTGTTGCTCTATATAAAGATGGCTTAGGCTATAAGAAGATTGCCAACACCCTCAGACTGAGATGCAGCACGGTGGCCAAGACCATACAGCATAACAAGACAGGTTCTACTCAGAGCAAGCCTCACAATGGTCGACTAAAGAAGCTGAGTGCATGTGCTCAGTGCGATATCCAGAGATTGTCTTTTCAAAATAGACATATTGGTGCTGCCAGCATTGCTGCAGAGGATAAAGGGGTGAGGGGATCAGCCTGTCAGTGCTGAGACTATGCGCTGCACACTACATCCAATTGGTCTGCATGACTGTCATCCCAGAAGGAAGCTTTTTCTAAAGACAATGCACAAGAAAACCCACAAATAGTTTGCTGAAGACACGCAGACTAGGGATATGAATTACTGGGACCATATTCTGTGGTCTGATGAGACCAAGATAAATTTAAGTGGTTCAGATGGTGTCAAGTGTGTGAGGCAACAATCACGTAAGGAGTATGAAGGCAAGTTTGTTTTGAATATAGCCAGCCATAATGGTGGGAGTGTCATGGCTTGGGGCTGGATAAGTTCTGCCAGCTGTGGGGAGCTACAACAGTATTCCAGCATGACAATGACCCCAAATACACCTCAAAGATAACCACTGCTTTACTAAAGAAACTAAGGGTAAAGATGTTGGACTGGTCAAACCAGTTTCCAGTCCTAAACCCTATTGAGCATCTGTGGGGCATCCTCAAAAGGAAGGTGGAGGAGCACAAAATCTCTAACGTACACCAGCTCTGTTATGTCATCATGGAGGATGGAAGAGGATCCAGCGGCTCCTGTGAAGCTCTAGTGAACTTCATGCCAGAGAATTAAGGCATTGCATGAAAATAATGGTGGTCACACAAAATATTGACACTTTGGGCACAAATTGGTCATTTTCACTTAGGGGCACTTTGCACACTGCGACATCGCAGGCCGATGCTGCGATGCCGAGTGCGATAGTGCCTGCCCCCGTCGCAGCAGCGATATGTGGTGATAGCTGGCGTAGCGAAAATTATCGCTACGGCAGCTTCACACACACACTCACCTGCCGTGCGACGTCCCTGTGGCCGGCGACCCGCCTCCTTGTTAAGGGGGCGGGTCGTGCGGCGTCACTGCGACGTCACACGGCAGGCGGCCAATCGGAGCGGAGGGGCGGAGATGAGCAGGATGTAAACATCCTGCCCACCTCCTTCCTTCCGCATATCCTACGGAAGCCGCAGTGAGGCTGGTAGGAGATGTTCCTCGCTCCTGCGACTTCACACACAGCGATGTGTGCTGCCGCAGGAGCGAGGAACAACATCGGACCATTGCGTCGGCGTAATTATGAATTACGCCGATGCTGCACCGATGATACGATTACGATGCTTTTGCGCTCGTTAATCGTATCATCCAGGCTTTACACACTGCGATGTCGCATGCGATGCCGGATGTGCGTCACTTTCAATTTGACCCCACCGACATCGCACCTGCGATGTCGCAGTGTGCAAAGTGCCCCTTAGGGGTGTACTCACACTTGTTGAAAGCAATCTTGACATTAATGGCTGTGTGTTGTGTTTTTTAGAGGGCACATCAAATTTACACTGTTATACAAGCTGTACACTGACTACTTTACATTGAATCAAAGGGTCAGCTCTTCAGTGTTGTCCCATGAAATGATGTAAAAAATTACCAAAAATGAGAGGGGTGTACTCACCTTTGTAAGGGCGCGCTCACACATCCGGCTTTTCGCTGGTTTGACGGATGCGGCGCACGCCAGTACAGTATGATACAGTACAGTGGCAGCGCCGCAACTTCCGGGTCACATGCTCCGGTCACATGACAGAATGTAACAAGGCACTCCCAAAATATGATGAAAGGTATATTTATTAATGTGCTCGACAACAAAACGTTTTCGGCCCAAAATGGACCTTCCTCAGTAGCACATAAGTGAGGAGGATCGTGGCATGAACTGTAGGCGCGGAGTCATGGCAGCCCCCATGCAGCGGTGGACTCCACGCCTACAGTTCATGCCACGATCCTCCTCACTTATGTGCTACTGAGGAAGGTCCAATTTGGGCCGAAAACGTTTTGTTGTCGAGCACATTAATAAATATACCTTTCATCATATTTTGGGAGTGCCTTGTTACTTCTTGTGTATATGGCCTTGGAACCTGAAGTGCACCCCAGCAACTTTTGAATCCATACGAAGGAGGTGCCGTTTTTTTCTTTATATACATGACAGAATGTGACCAGCGCTTGTTGCGCTGCCACTGTACTGTATACACTGTACTGGCGTGCGCCGCATTTTTATTATTATTTATTATTATAGCGCCATCAATTCCATGGCACTTTACATGTGAAAAGGGTGTACATACTAAGGACAAGTACAATAATCATAAACAATACAAGACACAAACATGTACAGGAGGATAGAGGACCCTGCCCGCGAGGGCTCACAGTCTACAAGGAATAGGTGAGGATACAGTAGGTGAGGGTAGAGCTGATAGTGCGGCGCTGTATCAGACTGAGGGTTATGGCAGGTAGTAGGCTTGTCATAAGAGGTGGGTCTTCAGGTTCCTTTTGAAGCTTGCCAAGGTAGGCGAGAGCCTGATGTGTTGTGGCAGAGCATTCCAGAGTATGGGGGAGGCACGGGAGAAATCTTGGATGCGATGGTGGGAAGAGGAGATGAGAGGGGAGTATAGAAGGAGATCTTGTGAGAATCGAAGGTTACGTGCAGGTAAGTACCAGGAGACTAGGTCACAGATGTAGGGAGGAGACAGGTTGTGGATGGCTTTGTATGTGATGGTTAGTGTTTTGAACTGGAGTCGTTGGGCAATGGGAAGCCAGTGAAGGGATTGGCAGAGAGGAGAGGTCGGGGAGTAGCGGGGGGGACAGGTGGATTAGCTGGGCACCATAGTATAGAATAGATTGTAGGGGTGCGAGACTGTTAGAAGGGAGGCCACAGAGCAGGAGGTTGCAATAATCCAGACAGGAGATAATAAGGGCATGTACTAGGGTTTTTGCAGCTTCTTGGGAAAGGAATGTACGGATCCGGGAAATATTTTTGAGTTGGAGGCGACAGGAGGTGAAAAGGGCTTGCATGTGTGGCTTGAAAGAGAACAGAGTCTAGGGTTACTCCCAGGCAGCGAGTGCGTGGCACTGGGGAAAGTGAGCAGCCCTTGACATTGATGGATATGTCAGGTGGGGGGGTTGAGTGAGGAGTAGGAAAGACAATGAATTCTGTTTTGTCCATGTTCAGTTTTAGGAATCGAGCAGAGAAAAAGGATGAAATAGCAGACAGACATTGTGGGATTCTGGTTAGTAGGGAAGTGATGTCAGGTCCAGAGAGGTAGATCTGCATATCATCAGCATAGAGATGATACTGAAAGCCATGGGACTCTATGAGCTGTCCCAGGCCAAAGGTGTAGATGGAGAACAGCAGGGGTCCAAGAACTGAACCTTGGGGGACACCGACAGATAGGGGGCAAGATGAGGAAGTGGTGTGAGAGTGGGAGACGTTGAAAGTTCGGTTGGATAAGTATGAGGAGATCCAAGATAGCGCCAAGTCTGTGATGCCCAGAGATGAGACAATCTGTAGTAGGAGGGAGTGGTCTACTGTGTCGAAGGCAGAGGACAGGTCCAGGAGGAGGAGGATAGAGTAGTGTCGCTTGGCTTTGGTGGTTAGTAGGTCGTTGGTGACTTTGATTAGGGCAGTTTCAGTAGAATGATGGGGTCAGAAGCCAGATTGCAACCGGTCAAAGAGAGAGCAGGAAGAGAGGTATGAGGACAGTTCAAGATGGACATGTTGTTCCAGTAGTTTTTCAGGCATAGGGGAGAAGTGATATGGGGCGATAGTTTGACACAGAGGAAGGGTCAAACCGGAGAAAAGCCGAATGTGTGAGTGCGCCCTTATATACTTATTATATATATATATATATATATATATATATATATATATATATAAAACCAAACTTCTCAAGAATCAGTGATAAGTTTTGCATAGCAACAAAATGCCACCTCCAGCAAAACTAACCTGAAAGCTTCATTCATGTTAAATTCAGCTTGTAGACCTGCACCCCACCCCCAGCCCACATCCCCCCACCGCCCCTTTCTGCCCTGCTCTAGCTTCCAGTAGAAGTATAAAAAAATGCTAAAACATTCACTGAACCAACTCTATGTCCATAGCAGTTTGTTTTTGTAGAAAAAAAAGCTATGTGTGATGGCTTCCTTATAGATGTATAATAGGAAGGGCTATGGTTTTCATCACCCAGGTGACACTGATTTACAGGGTGCTCTCCTTCACTTGACAAAAATACCAAGTGAGACTTGATATGTGCAGAGGTGTGGAATGAAAGAGTTTGTACACTACTGGATAAATCCTTATTAATGGGTTCAGAGAGTAAAAAATTAAATATTCTCACCCCTTGGATCCATTCATAAGGAGTTGACAAGTAGTTCCCTTTAGGCACTCACAACTATTTTTCCAAATTAGTATTTTTTTTTATTTTACTCACTTATATCACACCATTAATTTCTACAGCACTTTACAAACATCATCATCTTCATCGCTGTCCCAATTGGAGCCCACAATCTACATTTAGTCTTGAAAGTGTGGGAGAAATCTCAGGCAAAGAAGGGAGAAATAGGCACACTACTAGTATTTCTTTTTGGGGGAGATTTGAATTCAGGACCCTAGGGCTGTGCTGCCCATTTTACAGGACCCCCTCTACTAGTTCACCCACCTTTATACATGATTCTTAGGGTACATTTACATTCAAAGTAATTTGGTTCCATACATGTGAATGGGAGGTTTCTGCAACATGTAAATAGATTCATATGAATTGAGCATTTAAATTCAAATTTCATGTTGATGAGTAAACAAACAATAAGATATTAGCAGCTGGATAGCAAGGATTGTGGCTATATATCCACAATAGCATCAATACTTACATAGCAGAGCCTCCTATAGAAAATGCTGATTGCAACCACTAGTAGTATAATCAATGCAATTTGAATAACTCATTTTATTTACCTATAGCTAAAGGGGAAAAAAAACACATTGCAACCCACCCAATTAGAAAACAATACCAAAAGAGACAGGGTGGTCAAAAAAGGCAAGTAACATGATGGCTTAAATATAATAACTATTAAAAAAAAGTCATACCAATTTGGTCACATATAATTACATATAAATAAATAATTAATATCTACTGATAAAGCTTTTGGTGAAACGCATGTTGGGGCCCTGGGCAGTGCCGGCCTGTAACTTGGTACACGCATTATGGTGCATTTTGGTGGGTACCTTTTATGATTTGCACTATGGCATCTTATATGCTTACCCTAACAATGGGGGTCGAGTTTCCGCATAGGGCTTACATTCATATTGCTCCACTAGATTTGCTAAAATATCACTGATTTAATTTGGGTAACATTAGCCTTTTCATATACAATATAGATATATATATATATATATATATATATATATATATATATATATATATATATATATATATCAATAAAAAATACTGTGTAATAGTGCACTCGTGTATATGTAGATGTACATACATTATTAGTGATGCGTATATGACTATATATAACCAGTGTTTATGTGTATATAGAATGCACTGTAGTGAACTAGTGCACATTTACTGTATCCATATACATTGACAATATATGTATTATCATATATATATAGTATATGCTGTAGTACACTACTGCAGATGCATATATAGGATTACTGTATTACACTACTGCACATGCATATATAAAATATACTGCACTATATACTGTATTACACTAGTGCTCATATCTACATATCTATAGATTACTAGTACTGACAATATGCAACCAGTGTGTGTATATATATATATATATATATACACACACACACACTGTATTACATACATATACATTACTAGTACTATATGTAACCAGTGTGTATGTGTCTATATATATATATATACACACACACACACACACACACACACACACACACACATATCTCTCTCTCTATATATATATATATCTACTGTATTACACTACTGTACATGTATATATAAGATATACTGTATTATATACTGTATTACACTAGTGCTCATATCTACATAGCTATAGATAACTAGTACTGACTATATGTAACCATTGTGTATATATATATATATATATATATATATATATATATACACTGGTTACATATATATATATATATATATATATATATATATATATATATATATATATATATATATATATATATATATATATATATATACTTTGTTATACTAGTGCACATGTGTAGATTTAGATGTCTGTACATTACTGGTGATGCTCTGCACGCAGCTCTGTGATTGGCGGAGGCGGAGTGGGGGCGGGGCTATGGATGCAGCCAGCTGTTAGTTTGCGCTCCAGGAGCCTCATTCATTGACAGGAGCAGGACTCTGGTCCCACCCATCTGAGTCTGTCACCAATCACAGTCTGGAGCCGAGGTGACCAATAGTCAGGACAGCAGGGCCTTCAAGTGACAGTGTACCCTGCTCCCGGGACTCCTGGAAGTGCAGCCCCGCGCTCCGCCACCTGCACTCTGCTCACCTGTACTCTGCTCTGACTCTGCCGCCTCCACGCTGCTCTGTACCTGCGGCTGCTCTGTGCCTGCGGCTGCTCTGTGCCTGCGGCTGCTCTGCGCCTGCTGCTGCTCTGCGCCTGTTGCTGCTCTGCGCCTGTTGCTGCTCTGCGCCTGTTGCTGCTCTGCCGCCCTGGACCTTTCTGTTGCTTGTGCTCCAGGGATTTGCTCTTCTCTGCGGTCCCGTCCCGGAGGATCCATGGAGAAGTCCAAGAACTTCCGGATAGACGCCCTCCTGGCAATGGATCCCCCGAAGCCGCAGACGTCCCCGCTGTCCCTGGTCACGTCCCTGTCCACCTCCTCCCTGTCCAGCAGTCCTCCCTCCGAGCACCCAGACCTAAGGACTGAGACCCCGTCTCCCCCTCGGACATGCGGACTACTTCCCAAGCCGGGCTTCCTCAGCGGCCACCAGCACCCTGGCACCATGATGGGCATACACCCCTCGGGGGGCACCGGCATCCCGCACCAGGCTCTGTACCCCCACCCCATCTATGGCTACTCTGCTGCAGCAGCCGCTCTGGCGGCCGGACAGCACCCAGGACTGCCCTACCCCTATTCCACCCACATGCAGGGCGCCCACCATGCCCACCATGCCTTGGACCCCCTCAAGATCGGCGCCGGAACATTCCAGCTGGACCACTGGCTGCGAACCTCCACTGCCAACATGATGATACCCAAGATGGCAGACTTCAATGGTGAGTACCCCAATTACTTTATCCTCTAAATGGCTAATGATGGCCGCTCTGTGATATAGAAAGAAATAGCGCCCCCCTGACCCAGAATGTCAGGAGGGATCCACAGATAGAGGAGAGCTAGGAAGGGGAAAGACAGGACGTCTGCCATGCAACATGATGAGCACCAATGCCCTCCTGGGGAGGAGAGTCCTACATAGGGACATCTACACTGTGTTATCTCTAATGATATTGTTACCTAATATTCAGTTTGTTTGTTTTTTCCCCGATTAGTTTTCTGTCATATATCTAATTGTTATATATTTTCCGTGCTCATGTATCACATCCCGAGATTGCCAATGTATATATATATATATATATATATATATATATATATATATATGAAAGCATGTGTATAGGTCCTCTTGCCGTGCTGAGCTTTATTGTTGTATGTGCACACATATAATCTTTAAAACTGTATGTGTGTGTCTGTATATATATATATATATATAAAATTAAATATATATATACATATACACACACACATATATATATATATATACATGTATATATACGCTTTTGTGAAACATATACAGTATATATACATATATATATATATATATATATATATATATATATATATATATATATATATATATATATATATATATATATATGCGTGTGTGTGTGTGTGCATATAGTAATAACAAACTCCGCATAGATAACAGATCATGGACAGACAGGTGGCCGAGTATGTAATGTAGCGGCCACAGTGCAGTGGGCTCCCGAATCTGGGGCTGGTATTCATATGAGGACCGGAGAGGTTATGTCCCCACATACGGAGCTGTCCGGGCGCCTTCGTCTTGCTAGTTTATAGTATCTCCACAAGGCCACAACCTTTTCTCTCACCAATGTAGATAGCCTCTACAACTATTATCACCATGACTGCAGTGCACCGTATATTATACCTATATTATACAGAGGATGACACAGAGGCGAAAGCATATAGGATAGATGGATGGATAGATAGGTAGATAGATAGATAAATAGATAGATAATAGATAGATATATAGAAGGATAGATAGATAATAGATAGATAGATAATAGATAGATATATAGAAGGATAGATAGATAATAGATAGATAATAGATAGATAATAGATAGATAGATAGATAGATAAATAGATTAATAGATAGATATATAGAAGGATAGCTAGATAATAGATAGATAATAGATAGATAGATAATAGATAGATAGATAGATAATAGATAGATAATAGATAGATAGATAGATAATAGATAGATAATAGATAGATAGAGGGATAGAAGGATAAATAGATTCATAATTAGATACAATATAGGATAGATAGAATCTTTTTCATTTGTCTGCCGAGATAACAATTATAGTTTGTCTTTATTATAGGTAATTCCCTACGTGACTATTTAATTCTATACTTTTTTACCTAATATATTGACATATATGGGGGAATGGGCTGCTGTCTTGTTTAACTGAAGAATTTAGCAAAAAATACAGTGATATTCCTCCTCAGAGATCTTTGCCATTTTGAGTTGTATATATCTCATAGAGATAAATAATAGATAGATAGATGGACAGATAGGTAGATAGATGGATAGACAGACAGATAAATAGATGGACAGATAGGTAGAGAGATGGACAGATAGGTAGATAGAGAGATGGACCGATAGGTAGATAGATGGATGGACAGATAAATAGATAGCTGGATAGATAGATAGATAGATAGATAGATAGATGGACAGATAAATAGATAGATGATAGATAGATGTACAGATACGTAGATAGATAGATGGACAGACAGATAGATAGATAGATGGACAGATAGATAGATATATAAGTGCCATACATATAATGTAACACTTGATACAAATAAATTAGACGTATAGTGGTAATTGACATCAACCTTTCTCTCTTTTTTTTTTTCTTTTTTCTTTCTTCTCATCAGGCTGTTACCACGATCCCCATGTTATCATTGCTTTGCGTCATTTTTTGTCACTTCCTCTGGAGGGTAAATAAGAAGCTTCAGGCTGTAGTGAAGATTAAGCTCCAAGGCTCTCTAGTAAAAGAAGTGCTGATTTATCAGATAGCAGGAATTACACGCTGGAACAAGGCGCTTTGCCACTTATCAGGCTGATTACAAATCACTGCTCCATTTCATCCTTCTCTTTCATGTTCTGTAATGGCCCTGAGACAGATTCCAGCAAGTCATCATCATCATCACCTTCTTCCTGTGCTGAGAACATGATATATATTTCATTGTGATCACAACTCCTTAAATTAAATCGCAGCTCTATGGGAATATTATTTCCTATTAAAGTGACATCCAGGTGTATTATGGCTGCAGGAGTGGGCCAGGATTATAATAGATTTAATAGATTATACAATGGATGCGACATTGGCGCGAAGAGCTATTGTTTTTGAAGGAGCACAAATTATTGGGAGATTTAAAGAGAATACAAAAGTGAGAGAGGCAGTAATATACAAAGGAAGAGAAAAGGGGAGAATAAAGAAACACAGACACAAAGAACAAGAGGGGAGAAACAAAAACAAATATACAAAGAGAAAGAAGGGAAAACACAGAAACATATACAAAGAGAAAGAAGGGAAAATACAGAAACATATATACAAAGAGAAAGAAGGGAAAATACAGAAACATATACAAAGAGAAAGAAGGGAAAATACAGAAACATATATACAAAGAGAAAGAAGGGAAGGCACAGAAATCTATCTACAAAGAGAAAGAAGGGAAAATACAGAAACATATACAAAGAGAAAGAAGGGAAGACAGAAACATATATACAAAGAGAAAGAAGGGAAGAAACAAAAACATATATACAAAGAGAAAGAAGGGAAAATACAGAAACATATACAAAGAGAAAGAAGGGAAGACACAGAAACATATACAAAGAGAAAGAAGGGAAGACACAGAAACATATATACAAAGAGAAAGAACGGAAAATACAGAAACATATATACAAAGAGAAAGAAGGGAAGACAGAAACATATATACAAAGAGAAAGAAGGGAAGACACAGAAACATATATACAAAGAGAAAGAAGGGAAGACACAGAAACATATATACAAAGAGAAAGAAGGGAAGACACATAAACATATATACAAAGAGAAAGAAGGGAAGACAGAAACATATACAAAGAGAAAGAAGGGAAAATACAGAAATATATATACAAAGAGAAAGAAGGGAAGGCATAGAAACATATATACAAAGAGAAAGAAGGGAAAATACAGAAACATATATACAAAGAGAAAGAAGGGAAAATACAGAAACATATATACAAAGAGAAAGAAGGGAAAATACAGAAACATATATATAAAGAGAAAGAAGGGAAAATACAGAATCATATATATAAACAGAAAGAAGGGAAAATACAGAAACATATATACAAAGAGAAAGAAGGGAAAATACAGAAACATATATACAAAGAGAAAGAAGGGAAAATACAGAAACATATATACAAAGAGAAAGAAGGGAAGACAGAAACATATATACAAAGAGAAAGAAGGGAAGACACAGAAACATATATACAAAGAGAAAGAAGGGAAGACACAGAAACTTATATACAAAGAGAAAGAAGGGAAGACAGAAACATATACAAAGAGAAAGAAGGGAAAATACAGAAACATATATACAAAGAGAAAGAAGGGAAAATACAGAAACATATATATAAAGAGAAAGAAGGGAAAATACAGAATCATATATATAAACAGAAAGAAGGGAAAATACAGAAACATATATACAAAGAGAAAGAAGGGAAAATACAGAAACATATATACAAAGAGAAAGAAGGGAAAATACAGAAACATGTATACAAAGAAAAAGAAGGGAAAATACACAAACATATATACAAAGAGAAAGAAGGGAAGACACAGAAAAATATATATAAAGACAAAGAAGGGAAAATACAGAAACATATACAACGAGAAAGAAGGGAAATTACAGAAACATATATACAAAGAGAAAGAAGGGAAGCCAGAAACATATATACAAAGAGAAAGAAGGGAAAATACAGAAGCATATATACAAAGACAAAGAAGGGAAAATACAGAAACATATATACAAAGAGAAAGAAGGGAAGACAGAAACATATATACAAAGAGAAAGAAAGGAAGACAGAAACATATATACAAAGAGAAAGAAAGGAAGACAGAAACATATACAAAGAGAAAGAAGGGAAAATACAGAAACATGTATACAAAGAGAAAGAAGGGAAGACACAGAAACATATATACAAAGAGAAAGAAAGGAAGACAAACATATACAAAGAGCAAGAGGGAAGAAACAAAAACAGACATTGTAATGTAAAGAGAGAAAGGAGAGATAAAAGAGGGAAGAAAGAAATGAGAAAAGATAGAGTTAAAAAAAAGACAAAATAAGACATAGTAGGAATACTGTATAGTCAAGAGGAGGGAAGAGAAAGATATTGGCTGCAAAATAGAGGGATAGGGGCTGAGAATAAAGATTATGCTATGATAATAGTAGTTCTGCTTATTATTATTAATAATAATAATAATCATCAGCATAATCATAAAATGTAAATAAAAGTGATGAAAGTCACAAATATAATGCAGATAAAGAGAGAAAGTGAGAAGGAAAGAGGCAGAAAATAGAACATAGATATTAAAAAATATAAAGTGTAACAATAAATATGTTTATAAAGAGATTGCAAATACACAGTGTTTATGTAGAGAGATTACATAGAAAAAGAAAGCTACATACACATACATTCAGGTAGAAACTGAGAATATAAGATATTTATCTAAATACATTTTAATGATCATCATTAGAATATTCATAATATTAAGAGATAGAAAATAGTGAAATGGAAATTATACTAGTAATGATAGATAGAAGCACACGATTGAGAATATATTAAATATATGTAAATAAATTGTGATATATATTTACAGAAATTTAAAGAGGAGGTTATACACATAATCCATGATTGTTATACATTCGTAGTTCTTATGAACTGTAGTTCTATTCTGTTGATGTAATGTTTCAATGGACTTTTATTTCACTCTCTTCTCTGTATGTAATAATGGTAATTACTAGTAGTAGTATATGAATTGTAGTATGTTGATGTAGTATACACACACACACACACACACATATTCTGCTTTCTTTTCTGTATATTATTAGCATTTGTATTATAAAACTTAATTATCTTTCTATATATGTATATTTAGTGTATTTAGCTTTCTTTCCTATGTTTGCAGCTCAGACTCAGTCCAATCTGCTGGGGAAATGCAGGAGACCCCGGACAGCTTTCACCAGCCAACAACTGCTGGAGCTGGAGCATCAGTTCAAGCTGAATAAATATCTCTCCAGACCCAAACGGTTTGAAGTGGCCACATCCCTCATGCTAACAGAAACACAGGTACATGGATAGTGCTGTGCCCTCAATGTCATATGTGCCCCCTATCTATCTATCTATCTATCTATCTATCTATCTATCTATCTATCTATTTATCCATTATCTATCCATCTATTTATCCATTATCTATCTATCTATTTATCCATTATCTATCTATCTATCTATCTATCTATCTATCTATCTATCTATCTATCTATCCATTATCTATCTATCTATCTATCTATTTATCCATTATCTATCTATTTATCCATTATCTATCTATTTATCTATCTATCTATTATCTATCTATCTATTATCTATCTATCTATCTATCTATCTATCTATCCATTATCTATCTATCTATCTATCTATCCATTATCTATCTATTCTATATTATATTCTATCTATCTATCTATCTATCCCTCTATCTATCTATCCCTCTATCTATCCCTCTATCTATCTATCTATTTATCCATTATCTATCTATCTATCTATCTATCTATCTATCTATCTATCTATCTATCTATCTATCTATCCATTGTCTATCTATTCTATATTATATTCTATCTATCTATCTATCTATCTATCTATCTATCTATCTATCTATCTATCCCTCTATCTATCCCTCTATCTATCTATCCCTCTATCTATCTATCTATCTATCTATCCCTCTATCTATCTATCTATCTATCTATCTATCTATCTATCTATCTATCTATCTATCTATCTATCTATCTATCTATCTATCTATCTATCTATCTATCCCTCTATCTATCTATCTATCTATCTATCTATCTATCTATCTATCTATCTATCTATATATCTATCTATCTATCTATCTATCTATCTATCTATCTATCTGTAACAGTCCAGTTATAGTAAATGTTTAATTATTGTCATGGCTGTCAATGATTTCTACAAAGTTATTCTGTGGTTTTATACTTCTCTGTTCTCTCTCATGGCACACACCACATTTATCTTGATTGAGTAGTACCAGAGTTTTACCAACTCTTAAAGGTATTTGCTAAAAGTAATTTGATACATTATAACTGGCACATTTTTCTTACTGTTTTTTTTCTA
This sequence comes from Anomaloglossus baeobatrachus, assembly GCF_048569485.1. Taxonomy (NCBI): domain Eukaryota; kingdom Metazoa; phylum Chordata; class Amphibia; order Anura; family Aromobatidae; genus Anomaloglossus; species Anomaloglossus baeobatrachus. The sequence goes on along the minus strand of NC_134358.1, from coordinate 504,617,207 downwards.
CTATGGTATAATAATAATAATAATAATAATAATAATAATAATAATTTTACACCAGGATTCATTATTAGCTGAAAATTCCCTTCCTTGTCTGACTGCAATGAACTGAATTGTATTATACATGATGTGATCAGTTCCTTTCATCTTGTGTCCCTTGTGCTGAGCTTTGTGGTGCATCTACAATAATTGCTATTTGCATATTCAGTATTTGGTTGCTTTGATTAATAACTGCAGCATGGAAGATTAGAATATATACTACACAGAACAAGGGATATTTGCTAATTAGATGAGTAGCAATCCTATTATAAATGTTATATAGTAAATATAAGGGTGTGATAATTATTGTGTAGTTTACAAAGTTTAGGATAGATGGAGATAATTGATAGATAGATAGATAGATAGATAGATAGATAGATAGAAAGAAGGAGAGTTAGATACATAGATATATAGATCACAGATAGATAATATATAGATGGAGATGATAGATAATAGATAGAAGGATACATAGATAGATAGATAAATAGACAGATAGACTATAGGCTAGATAGATAGATGATAGATAGATAGATTATAGGATAGATAGATAGATTATAGGATAGATAGATAGATAGATAGAAAGAAAGATGGATAAATGGATGCATAGATAGATAGATAATACATAGATAAATAAACAAATATATAAAAGAAAAGGTAGCACTTCCAGTATACTTACAGTTAAAAACAGGACTTTATTAGCCCAGTGGTGAGGTTTTGTTTCAAATGAACCGTTCTCAAGCAATTTTTTTTTTATAAATAGATAGACATATAGATAGATAAATAGATAGATAGATAAAATATAGGATAGATGGATAGATCATAATGTAGCTAGATAGATAATATATAGACAACATGATAATAAATAGATAATAGATGGGATAGATAAATGATAGAAGGATAGAATAGATAGATGATAGATAATAATAATACAATAATTAAAATCATTATTATAAAATAATTGCCACAATCTATGTAGATCATCCACACAGCTGTAACTCTAATATCACCTAGAGAAGGTTATGAGAACAGCGCCCCCTATAGTTTGGAATTTTAATAAAAAATTATCATTGTGACCTTGTTAAAATCCTGCGCCAATGTTAATATCTAAATGAATATCCTGTAATGCCGTCTAGTTATCTAATCTAGGTTTCCAGCTTCTATTAGTGGAGATGCGGTAAATATAATATAATACACAATTACAGGTGCTGTGGTTATTACATTATACATTGTATCCGTACATTTGGAGAGGACAGGCGCAGGGTAGATAAGGATACCTCTATTATATACAGAGGTAAGGACTAAGCAGCTGGTGTTTCCCTGCTACAGAACCTTATATAACGGGATGGATGTGGTGAATAACAATGGTGGAAGATGAATGGAAGTGATCCGCTTATACACCAAATTGGATATTATTATTTTAATATTTTTTTCCCAATTAAATTGGATATTACTAGTTAGAACAAAACCTTCTTCTGCTTGTAATAACCAATATGATCTGTAGCTTTACCAGCAATTGTAAAATTATTTTTTTTATGCAAAAACAATATTTTTGTTTGGTGATACATACTTAGTAATAATATGGAGGAGCATTAGTAAATGTATAACATGATTATGATTTTATAATTATAATACTATATGTTAAAAGTATGTGATGTGTTGTGGATATAGTCAGGGATTTTCTTGTTTAGTGAATATATTAGATAATCAAGTCTGTGGAATTAATAGCGCTGTATAAGAGAGTAAAAGAACCAAATATAATAACAATAATAATATTTATTCAGCGCTATTAATTCCACAGTGCTTTACATACATTGGAAACACTGTCCCCATTGGGGCTCACAATCTAGAGTCCCTAACTTTATGTTTTTGGAGTGTGGGAGGAAACCGGAGGAAACCCACGCAAACACGGGGAGAACATACAAACTCATTGCAGATGTTGTCCTTGGTGGGATTTGAACCGAGGACCCCAGTGCTGCAAGACTGCAGTGCTAACCACTGAGCCACATATAGAAACATTAATGCAGATCACTGTGTTCTGTGAGAGGGACAAAAAAACATAAGGCAAAATATGTGTGAACATGGAAAAAACATGTAAGATATGATTCACAACACTTCTAACTCTTGACCTCTGAACTGCAATGATAGTGGCTGATGATATTTCTGTAATGTGTGAATATCATTTATACCTCAGTGTAAATAAGAAGATGGTGGCATGACTGGGGGCTAAAGGGAAGCAGGCAAAAAATACTTTTCTTTGACCAGGGTTCTTAGATATAGGACAAGGACTGTGAACTGATATAGGACATGGACTGTGAACTGAACTTTTGCTACAGTAAAAGAAAAGATACATGTGGTCCCTCCTTTTGAATTGGGGTCCTCAAGAACACTGAATTAAAATGACATAGCCATTCTTTTTCATATTTCTATTGGAATTTTGGTTGGTTTTGGAACTCCCATAGAAGTGAATGGAGAGTGATGCACATATGTAATGATGCCCATGCAATAAAAGGAGAGGCAGGGGTCCAGCACACACAATTATCAGACATGTATGGCTTTTTATGTGAATTTGTCATACAAAGGAACTCTGCTTTGGTCAACAAGACAATGTGTTCTACTCCCGACCATACTCCTATATCATTTGGCTTCTTTTTTGCAAAAGTCTATGTAGCTGATGAAGAACTGATTACAAAATACATACAGCTGCACTCTAAAATACTAACAATGAATAGGGGAACTCTAGTATTGCATTACTGCTATAGGAATATTTGAAAAAAGAGATATTTAGCGTATGTATTGGCCAATGCATGTGAGCCCAGTAACCATCGACAAGGTGATCTCAATATACTGGGACTCTTAAGTCAAATGCCTCTGCCTGGGTTAAAAACTTACATGTCTGGGCAGCTATCCAGCTATAATGGAGGATGGACACAGTCTGGTTACAGACGCCAGCGGAAGACACAATAACTACAAAATACATACAGCTGCACCCTAGAATGCTAACAATGAATAAGGGAACTCTGCTATTGCATTACAGCTATAGGAATATTTAAAAAAAGCGATACTTAGCTTATGTATTGGCCAATGTATGTGAGTCCGATAACCACAACAAGGTGTATCTCAATATACTGGGACCTATTTTGTAGTTATATTGTGTTTTCAGCTAGCAACTGTTCACAACTGTTGGATGTGCGGGTCAGTCTTTTTGATGTAGAAATGCTGTCATTGAGGACAATGTGTAGTCTCTGCAGAATATGGTGGGAAGTAGTTCAATCTGACTGGGAAATCTTGGTACTATCATATTATGTACTAAGACAGTAAAACTGCACAATGGGGCCCATCTCTATGGGGCCCATCTCTAGCACAGATGTATTATTATATTATTCCAATTAATACTAGAATAGAAGAGCTGCCACTATTTCTTATATAACCATATGCAGAGGGCTTTTCTATATTCCTGAAAGGTAGACATGATAATTATTATCATTATATTAGTATTATTATTATTACTATTTTTTTCTCCTCCAATGTTTTATATTAACAGTCTCCTATTTCCTAAGGAACATCTCACTTCTGGTTACACTAGCCACAATATTTGCTCCAATATTTCCTAGGATATTGCTTACCAATATCTTCCAGATTGTAGGATTTATTCATTTCATTATCACAGGTATCATCTCAGGGGAAATATACTCCTATGCCTTTTAGTTTATTACCCCAAACTTATAATAATAAGTTTAATATAACATGTACGTAATGGTGACGTGTATGACACTATCCAGTACAGTAGACCACAATCCAAGCTCTAGAGGTTGAGTCACTGTATTGCGGCCATAGCCAAACGCTTTCCGTGCCTCAAACTTGATAATGTTACTCTCCTGTGTTCAGCGTTGACCGAAAATATGATCCACACTGGAAAAGAACATTTCGGGTTCTTCCCACAAATAGTCATTGTGCGAAAATAATGCAGTTGAGCTGAAGAATGTATTAAGGCATTCTGGAGGAGATTTATTAAGACTGTTGTTTTCTTCCCAAGTCTTAATGGATTTGGGTACCTTTGGATTGTCCATGCACCAGAACATTTTAGCAAAGACAGTTTTTTTTGGTGTACATTATAGGAAATTAGTAGAAAAAAGCAGTAGTCCAGAAAGTTCCAAAAAACAAATGTATTCACCCATATGTCAAGTTAATGTATCCCTTCCATGGAGCTATGGAAAAATTGAAATGCTGCATTTTCTTCTAATCACTAGTTCCCAAAGTTCCCAAGAAAACTGTTTACTCAGATTTAAAAAAAAAATCCATAAAACCAATGAACAAAACATGCAAAAAAACATAGCCTTTCAGCTCTTCAGATATCCATGAATAAGGAAGTCTTCTGCCAAAACACATAGGTTAACCCAGTGTGTCTGAACCATGATGGTTTAAAGAGGACCAACCAACAGGATTTTCATATATAAACTAAAGCCAGTGCTATACTGGCGCTATCATGCTTATCCTATACATACCTTTAATTGTAAGATCGGATGTATAGTTTCTGAAATACAGGCAAGTAAGGTTTGTGAAATGCACTGTTATTTGATTGATAGAAGCTGCAGAATATCTAATAAGTGGGTCGAGTGTTACTGGTTATTCCCGCCCCTGTCTGCCTGCCTATCCTTACTCCGCTGTCTCTGTTATTACAAGGTGAGGAAGGACAGGGGGGGGGGGAAGGCAGACAGGGGCGGGAATAAGTGTCAAAACCCAGCTATTGGATATTCCGTTGCACCTCTCATCAAATAACAGCGCATTTTACAAACTTTACTTGCCTATATTTCAGAAAGTATACATCCAATCTCACAACTAAAGGTATGTATAGAATCAGCATGATAGCGCCAGTATAGCACTGGCTTTAGTTTATATATGAAAATCCTGGTGGTTGGTCCTCTTTAACAATCTGTAAACCGATTTTAATAATGAGACAATAAACTTCTATAGTATTACTTACCATCTGTCCATTCTCTGGAAGCTGGAGATTCCTATTTCTCTTCAGAGCTATGTTGCTTTTTTTTTTACATAGGGATGAATATACTTGTTGTTTTTTGATCTTGTTGGGGTGCTTTTTTCATCTACTATACTGTATGATCACTTTTTATTGTGTTGATCCCCTTCTATTTTTTTTACAGTAAATTTATCACACTGCGGTTGGCCTGTTAAATTGCAAAATTACAGATCTGATACAAATGGGCAAACAAAAAAATTACAGAAATGTGTAAATTATATCCAAGTAAAGTGGAAATATTTGATGAGTTGTTTCATGTTACTGTAAAGCCCCATTTCTTTAAAATGACTAAACATTTCCCATTTTCCCAACAGGTTAAGATATGGTTCCAAAACAGACGTATGAAGTGGAAGAGAAGCAAGAAGGCCAAGGAACAGGCCGTCCAAGATGCTGAGAAACAAAGAGGAAGCAAAGCCAGCTGCGAGGAGAAATGTTCAGAGGACAATCAGGAAGACAAGTCCTCCAACTACCATATACATCCCAGGGGGGAGCCGCTCAAAGCAGGCAGTCGTCTGCCAAGGGACTATACAGACAGTGAGGAAGAGGAGGAGGATCGGGAAGATGAGGAAGATGAGGATCATAGAGATGACAAGCACTTCTACCATCATTCATCTGAGTGTACATCTGAAGAGGAGGAGAATAGTCATCAGCAGAACAGTCAGCTGCACTGAGACTGTGCTGATACAAAGTATATGGACACCACCTTTAAGTGTTATCATGGACTCAGAAGGCTTACGGCCTCAGTGTTATAAATGGCAGCCATCCCCCCTTTCTCATGTCTACTAGGATTATCAAAGACAAGGAGATATATTGATAAGAAAATGTCATTTTATCCCCAACGAGACTTGTTCCTCTGCCTCTGGTCAAGTTCACCCATTGTCTTATATTACTGATGATGCTCAGTGAGCTCTTCAGTGGACATTGTTCCATTTCTGTCTTAGGTAGGCATTATAAAGGCCTCCATACACATCAGACTAATGTCAGCCGAACCCTCATATATAGATGGATTCAGCTGACCATCTAATATATGTATGGGGGTCCCGGGCAAATGATTGTTGGGGGAGTTAAGGATCCGCCAAGTCTGATTTTGGACAACCATTCCTTTTGTTATCTAAAGATAAGCCACCAAATATGTCTGACAGCGGCTCTATCATAGCGCGAACTCTCCTGTATATGGGAGAGAGGGCGAAAATATCTGCCGGATGAACAATCGACCCATCCATTGTTCAGCCGACAGCTATCTAAAGGGTATGGGGGCTTAAAGGGGTATTTCCATCTTCGAGATGTTATCCCAATATGTAGTAGGTGTAATAATAATATTAGCAAATAATTCCAATTAGAAATGTAGTATAGTTCTCCTGATTTGCTGTGTCTTAAGCGGGCTTTACATGCTGCGACATCGCCCGAGCGATCTCGTTGGGGTCACGGAATTTGTGACGCACATCCGGTCGCTTTAGCGATGTCATTGCGTGTGACACCTATGAGCGATTTTGAATCGTGGCAAAAACGTTCAAAATCGCTCATCGGTGACATGGGGGTCCATTCTCAAATATCGTTGCTGATCGGTGTACGAAGTAGTTCGTCGCTCCTGCGGCAGCACACATCGCTATGTGTGACACCGCAGGAACGAGGAACCTCACCTTACCTGCGGCCGCTGGCAATGAGGAAGGAAGGAGGTGGGCGGGATGATACGTCCCGCTCATCTCCGCCCCTCTGCTTCTATTGGGCGGCGGTTCAGTGACGCTGCTGTGACGTCGCTGTGACGCTGAATGAACAGCCCCCTTAGAAAGGAGGCGGTTCGCCGGTCACAGCGACGTCGGTAGGCAGGTAAGTAGTGTGACGGGTCCGCGCGATGTTGTGCGCCACGGGCAGCGATTTGCCCGTGTCGCACAACCGATGGGGGCAGGTACGCACACTAGCGATATCGGTCACGATATCGCAGCGTGTAAAGCGGCCTTAACTCCATGTAGGGCATTGCAGGACCTTAGGTATGTATAGTAACGACCACGCATATAGTGACACTCCATTAGCTGTTAGTGGTCGTAACCATGGATGCCATAGCTGTTGCAATGTCCTGCACATGACAAATCCGAGGAACTATACTACATTTCTAATTAAAGGTACTTACAAATATTATTATTATTACACGTAATAAAAATTGGTATAGGACCTTGGAGATGGGAATAACCCTTTCAGTATGAATAAAGTGTGAATAGACTGAGGAGAGGGAGATGGTGGCCGGACATGGATTCTCTGTGTCATGACCACTTGTGTTTGTTCTCTGTATATGTTTACTTTCTGAATGGTAAACCTGCTGGAGATACTGGGACTATATACTGTATTTTTATATATTGTATTTATAAAAGAAAAGATACCTCTACTTATGCATGCTAAATTATTATTATTTAGCTTTCTCTATTGTAGGGATGGTGTGTAAAATAAATTTGTTTTTTTACGAGAATTACTTACGTAGACTTTTTTTTATATGACATTAATATCCATCCATCTATTTTTGTGGTTTAAATTATTATGAATTTGTTGCCCATTCTCGGTCACCAAGCTTTGCTTACTTTCCAAAAAAGTTGGTAAAATTTGTGTAAAAATGGCAGAAATTGTTTTTTACAAAACATGAATTCTGGTGTAAGCACTGCAGTGTTCACCCTCCTTCCTTTGTTAAAGGGAATTTGTCAGCAGGTTTTTGCTATGTAATCTGAAAGCAGCATGATGTAGGGGCTGAGACAATGATTCCACTGTCTTATTGGGCTGTGTGGTGTGTGTGTTTCAATAAAATCAGTATCTTATCAGCAGGAGATTATCACTAGAGGACTAGGAGTCTTTTTCCTCCTAGTCAACGTCTCTGTAACCCCGCCCCCACACCACTGATTAGCAGTTTTTTTGTCAATGTATAGTGTACACAGGAAGCTGCCAATGAAATCAGAGGTGTGGGTGGGATTTCACAGGGCTCACAATTCTCAGCATTGCTACATCTGCAGCAGAGTAAACAGTGAATGTATCAAAATGACAGCATGAGAACCAGCAACTGAAACATCACTGGAATCAGTGTCTCAGCCTCTACACCATGCTGCTCTCAGATTACATAGCAAAAACCTGATGACAGATTCCCTTTAAGTATAGAATTTCACCAGATATATTTCTGTGATTTATTTTTTAATTTTCATTTGTGATAATTATTTATTATAAAGATAATTTTTTGCAGTAGGATCAATATGAACTAGCTATTTTAGATACTACTATTACTAGCTACTAATGTTAGTTGCACATACAAACTTTTCTAAAAGGAATAGTACCCAAAAGACAAGCCCTTTCCTCAATGCTCCCTACAAATTGCAAAAAAATGACGGGGGTTAAAAGAAAATGATAGAAAGTAGAAGTGTTGCCTTTAGCCAATTTAATATGCATACAAATATATGGAGCAAGGAAAGGGTGTGGACATATGACAGCACCCACAATTGCCTATGAGCCTTTTCCCTACCACCATTTGCCTATAATTTTACATACACGTTTTTTTACATTCCCTATGATTTTTAGCATATTAAGATATTGCACTATGAAGTTATTCTGTCCTAGAAGCAATATTACTAGAGCATAATATATTTGTAAGGCAGTGCCATAGAAAAGCTCCATACAATAGTCTAGGGAGGTCGGAACCAAAAATGGCCTAAGTGTACCAAGCATGGAGGATCAAAGTCAGGAGATCCAATACAAAAGGAAATGCTCAGGATCAGAACAGACAATTATTAGGTCACTGACTATTTTGACCATATAATCATTTTTATGCAGATTTTCCATTTCCGAGAGGTATAAACTTGAATGCTCATTGGATGAAACAGATCAGGTGACGTGTATTTGTGTAATGAGAGAGGGTGCAGCCTAAGGAAACACCCTTTACCAAGATGTTCAGAATAATTAGGCAGCTTTTTTTCCTTCAGCAAAATGGGCCAAAAATAGATTTAAATAATTTTAAAAAGTCAGATTTTTTTTCTCACACAGGGATGCAGCACTCTAAGGCCCTGTGCGCACTTACCGGCTCTTGCCACGGATTTTCTGCGGTTTTGCTGCATGTTTCGCTGCAGAAAATGTTCATAACATCTCTGCAGTAAATCACCAGCAAAACCTATGGGAAAAAAAAATCCTGTGCGCACTAGGCGGGTTTTGACAGCTGCATGTTTTGCTGCGGGATTCCCACAGCAAAAACAATTGCATGTCAATTCTTTTCCGCACGTCGCTGCGGGATTTCACTCCATTGACTGTAATGTAATTGTGAAATCCCGCAGGGAATAACGCAGGCAGCAAATTCTGTGCGGTTCATTGCATTTTCCTGCGTTATTCCCTGCGGTATTTCGCGGTTTACCTCCGGTAATGTACATCATTTGCCTGCGGTTTTGCAGGGAAGTGATGTCATTACAGGAAGAGGAAGCAGAGCAGAGAGTAAACACACACAGATCACAGACACACACAGACATCACAGACATAGAACGCAGACACAGACATATAGAACACACATAGAAAGCAAACGGAAATATAGAAAACAAAACACGTGGGCTCCGCTGTATATTTACCGTCCAGTCGAGGTAAGCACACAGCGGCGGCCCGGTATTCTCAGGCTGGGGAGGGAGAGGGGCAGGGTTAATGTCCCCCCGCCTCCCTCGCCCTCCCGCAGCCGAGAATATCAGCCGCAGCTGCCCCGGGACTGTCGCATGCATTATGCGGCAGTACCGGAGTGTCCCCGGCTCTTCCTGCTGCCGTGTAGCAGTGGGTGTCAGGGTAATACAAGGAGTTAATGGTGGCGGATCACCACCATTAACTCCAGGCTTGATCATGGCAGCGTCTATGAGACAGCTGACATGATCAACCCGTAAGTAAAGTGAAAAAACACACCAAAAAATCCTTTATTTTAAATAAAACACAAACAAGCCTTGTTCACCCTTTTATTAACCCCTCCCGAAACACACAGCTCCGGCGTAATCCACAGCTCCGGCGTAATCCACAGGTCCTGCGCTGCTTACATCCAGCCGCAACTGACACACAGCGCTGAATGAATGCAGCCTCGCAGCGAGACAGCAGAGGTAATTACCGGTCATTTCCCACGGCCGGTAATGTGAACTCACTGCCGACCGTGGGAAATGCAGCGATCTGTCCTCTATCTATCTATCTATCTATCTATCTATCTATCTATCTATCTATCTATCTATCTATCTATCTATCCATCTATCTATCTATCTATCCCTCTATCTATCCCTCTATCTATTCTTCTATCTGTCTCTTTATCTATCTATCTACTATCTAAGAAAAAAAAAATCATTTCCATGTGCTTTATTGCATTGAATGCAATAAAGCACATGTACCAACCCGCACGCGGCAAAACCGCGGCAATACCGCGAACTATACTGCGGTAAAACCGCAGCAAACCGCATGCGGTTTTCGGGTGCGGTTTGCTGCATTTTTTTACCGCGGGTGCGGTAATCTTTCAGTGCCTGCGGAATTTTCTTGAGAAAATTCCATTTTCCAGTGCGCACAGGGCCTAAAGCGGGCTTTACACGCTACAATAAATCTAACGATGTGTCGGCGGGGCCACGTCGTAAGTGACGCACATCCGGCATCGTTAGTGTTGTTGTAGAGCAGGGGTCTCAAACACGCGGCCCTCGGGCCGCATGCGGCCCCTCAGGCTGCTTCGTTCGGCCCCCAGGCCCGTGCCCCTGTTAACTATCGCGGCCGGTGCAAGGACCGCAGCCACTGGCTGCACTTTGTTAGATGAATGTTTTGCCGGTGTGCGCTCTCAGAGTCAAGGACTGTGTGCTCTCGCAACGGGAAAACAATCATCTGACATAAATCACTGACCAAGGCTGCGGCCCCTGCACCGGCTACGATAGTGACCTGGGGCACGGGCCTGGGGGCCGCACGAAGCAGAGATGAGGCAGCCGAGGGAACGCGGAACAGGTGAGAAGAATGGTGTGTGTGTAGGACGGCACATTAACCCCTTAGCAACCTATGACTTACTGGGTACGTCATGGCTCTTTGGTACTTAAGGACCCATGACGTACCCAGTACGACATGACGAAATCGCAGCCCCGGTGGCTGCGATCGCTTTGCCTTGTAAATACCTTAGATTCGGGGAGGAGGGGACCTCAGGAGGGGCGGTGTCTCCTCCCCGGTCCTACGGAGGCTGTGATTGGCTGAGCAGCGTTCGTCAGCCAATCACAGCCACTGTAATATTTCAGCCATTGAAAATGGCTGAAACATTGAAATCCAGCCATATCAGTGCAGCTGTAGCACCGGTCATTGGCTGGAGCTGGGTGACCTCAGTTTCACCCGCCCCCAGCTCTGATTGGAGAGACCAGCCTTGTGACTGATCTCTCAAATCACTGTGGATCTGGGGCCGGAGACCGCCCCCTCAGCTTCACTCCGGCGTCTGTGGAAGCTGAGAACGATCGGTAAGTTATAGCCACTGCCCCCGCCCCACCATTACTACAGGATGGAGACATTACTATAGAATAGGGACAAGGTGGGTACATGACTATAGGATGGGGACAAGGTGGGAACATGACTATAGAATAGGGACAAGGTGGGTACATGACTATAGAATAGGGACAAGGTGGGTACATGACTATAGGATGGGGACAAGGTGGGTACATGACTATAGGATGGGGACAAGGTGGGTACATGACTATAGGATGGGGACAAGGTGGGTACATGACTATAGAATAGGGACAAAGGGGGTACATGACTATAGGATGGGGACAAGGTGGGCACATGACTATAGAATAGGGACAAGGTGGGTACATGACTATAGGTTGGGGACAAGGTGGGTACATGACTATAGGATGGGGACAAGGTAGGTACATGACTATAGGATGGGGACAAGGTGGACACATGACTATAGAATAGGGACAAGGAGGGTACATGACTATAGGATGGGGACAAGGTGGGCACATGACTATAGAATAGGGACAAGGTGGGTACATGACTATAGGATGGGGAAAAGGTGGGTACATGACTATAGGATGGGGACAAGGTGGGCACATGACTATAGAATAGGGACAAGGTGGGCACATGACTATAGGATGGGGACAAGGTGGGCACATGACTATAGGATGAGGACAAGGTGGGCACATGACTATAGGATGGGGACAAGGTGGGCACATTACTATAGGATGGGGACAAGGTGGGCACATTACTATAGGATGGGGACAAGGGGGGCACATGACTATAGGATGGGGACAAGGTGGGCACATGACTATAGAATAGGGACAAGGTGGGCACATGACTATAGAATAGGGACAAGGTGGGCACATGACTATAGGATGGGGACAAGGTGGGCACATTACTATAGGATGGGGACAAGGGGGGTACATGACTATAGGATGGGGACAAGGTGGGCACATGACTATAGGATGGGGACAAGGTGAGCATATGACTATAGGATGGGGACAAGGTGAGCATATGACTATAGGATGGGGACAAGGTGGGCACATGACTATAGGATGGGGACAAGGCTGGGGAGATTACTAAAGGATGGGGACATTACAAGGATGGGCATAATACTATTGGATGGGGACATTACTATAGAATGGGGACAAGGCTGGGGATATTACTAAAGGATAGGGACATTACAAGGATGGGCATAATACTATTGGATGGGAACATTACTATAGAATGGGGACAAGGCTGGGGACATTACTATAGGATGGGGACTAGGATGGCCACAGTACTACAGGATAGGGACATTACTACAATGGGACAAGGATGAGAAACATTACTATAGGATAGGGATAAGGCTGGGGACATTACTAAAGGATAGGGACATTACTATAAGATGGGGACAAGGATGGACACATTACTACAGGATGGGCACATTATGATAAGATGGGGACAAGGCTGGGGACATTACTATAGGATAGGGACATTACTGTAGCATGGGCACCTTACTATAGAATTGGACAACTATATAATGGGGACAGTACTACAGGATAGGGAGATTGCTACAAGGGGACAAAGATGGGGCACATTACGATAAGATGGGGACAAGGCTGGGGACATTACTATAGGATGGTGACAAGGATGAGCACATTACTGTAGGTTGGGGACTAGGAAAAAAAAAAAAAGGCATGACTTTTTTTTACCATCAATTTTTTTTTCATATATTTAAACAAAGAATGTGCACATTTATTATAATAAACAAGTGAAAAATGTTCAAAATCAGTGATCCAAAGGTGTGTAAAAAAAAAAATATGGTACCAATAAAAATGTCACTTTGTCCTGCAAAGAATGCGGCCCCCCCAAATTATTTTTTACTCTGTGCGGCCCATACACCCAGCCAAGTTTGAGACCCCTGTTGTGGTGTGTGAAACCTATGTGCGATTGCGATTGTATGAAAACACGTTGATCGCATACACGTCGTTCACATTCTAAAAATTGAACGTCCGGTTGTTCAATGTTCCCAAGGCAGCACACATCGCTCCGTGTGACACCCCAGGAACGATGAACTCATCTTACCTGCGTCCCGCCTGCAATGCGGAAGGAAGAAGGTGGGCGGGATGTTTACGTTCCGCTCATCTCCGCCGCTCCGCATCTATTGGCCGGCCGCTGTGTGACGTTGCTCTGATGCCGAACGTCCCTCCCCCTTCAGGAAGTGGACGTTCGCCGCCCACATCAGGGTCGTATGGAGGGTAAGTGCATGTGACGGGATTTAATCGTTTGTGCGGCACAGGCAAAAAATTGAACGTGTCGCACATACGATGGGGGCGTCTCACATCACATGCGAGATTGCATGTGAAATTGTAAGGTGTAAAGCAGCTTTAAAAACTGCTAAGATATTGGGCTGTGATCACAAAACCATCCAACGTTTTGTTGAAAATATTCAAGAAGGTCACAAAAACCCGTTGGAAAAAAAAGAAGCGCATTAAAGGGAATCTGTCACCAGTTTTTTGGTTTCCAGTCTGAGAGCAGCATAATGTAGAAACAAAGACCCTGATTCCAGTGATGTTTCTCTTACTGAGCAGTTTGATGTCATTTTGATAAAATCAATGTTTTCTCTGCTGCAGATCTAGCAGTTATACAGAGCTCATGAATATGCTGGACTACCTGTAGCATGCCAGGTAGTCTTTTTATGGTAATCTGCTAATTAAACAGTGATTTTCTAAAAGCTACACTAAGCAGCCCAGTAAGTGACACACCGCTGGAATCAGGGTCTCTTTTTCCTTCATCATGTTGCTCCCAAATTACATGCCAAAAACCTGGTGATAGAGTCCCTTTAAGTTCTAAAGATTTGAGAAGAATCAAGCGTGAAGCAATCAGGAAGCCATTATCCTCCATTGCTGTCATATTCTAGAACTACAACCTCCTTGAAGGCCCAGAAGGGCAAGGTGTTCAGTGCTCAGAGACACGGCCGAGGTAAGGGAGGCTGAAACCGACCACCACTGAGCAAGACACAGAAATGGAAATATTAAGATTGGGTCAAGAAATATCTGAATACAGAAGAAGGTTTAACGGACTGATGAGATGAGAATGGCTCTTGACAGACCAGATGGATGAACCTTGACTGGATAAGTAACAGACACAGACCTCCACTTTGACTCAGACACCAGCAAGGTGGAGGTGGGCTACTGCTATGGGCTGGTATTATTAAAGATGCGCTACTTAGATCTCTTTGGGTTAAAGATTGACTGAAAATAAACTCCCAAACCTTTTGCCAATTTTTGAAGAGACTTTCTTCAAGTAGTGGTAGTGGAAAAAGTCTGTGTTTTTTAAGAAGCAATGACTTTTATACAGGACAATGCGGCAGTAAAAGCCTTAAAGATGAATGTATAATGTCCCAGCCCCTTCTTCACCTGACCGAAACACTAATCAGAATTTGTGGACCCTCTTCTTAAATGGATAATTTACACTAAAGGAAAACAGTCGCCTCTCTGAACAGTGTTTGGTAGGCTGTGGTTTATGCTGCCGAAAAATCTGATAGTCAACAGATTACGAGACTGACATACTGCGTGGATGGAAGGCTTAGGCTATGTGCCCACGCTGCGGAAAATGCGCAGAATTTGCCGCCAATTTTTCGCGGAAATTCCGCGGATTTTTCAACAATCTGCAGCACAGCTACTCCCCAGCCATTTCTATAGCATTTGGGAACTGCTGTGCCCACGCTGCGTTTTTTTCCGCAGTGGAAATAATGCAGATTTCCCTGCGGAAAAATCAGCAGCATGGGAATTATTCCTGCGGACTTCTCCGCAGTGTCCCATATACTTACCTGCCTTGATAGAAGACAACGTTGTCACTTTCTCCGTCCGGTGCACAGGAGCGCGGTCGATACAGGTACAGGAAGGAAGAGGTGGGCGCGGCCTGCACGAGCTCCGGTCATGTGACAGTCGGAGCTAGTGCAGGCCCGCCCACCTTCTCCAGCACAGTGCACCAGACGCTGACAGAGTGACCCGGCCGCCAGAAAGCGAGGTGCTGCATGATGGAGGTAAGTAATATGAACGCCCCGATCACTGCAGCACTTGTTCTGCATTGAGGATGCAGTGCCGAAGCCATGGTACTGTATCCTCAATGCAGAATGCCCGCACGATATCCGCAGGACATTCTGAAATACATCCGCAGCATGGAAACAGACAGAAGTTGCGCTGCGGATTTCTGGGAGCACCTGCGGAATGTCCTGCGGATATAACCGCAGGACACTGTCCCCGTGGGCACATAGCCTTAAGGCTACTTTACACACTGCGATATCGGTCCCGATATCGCTAGTGTGGGTACCCGCCCCCATCTGTTGCGCGACACGGGCAAATCGCTGCCCGTGTCGCACAACATCGCCCAGACCTGTCACACATACTTACCTGCCCGGCGACATCGCTGTGACTGGCGAACCGCCTCCTTTCTAAGGGGGCGGTCCGTGCGGCGTCACAGAGACGTCACGGAGCGGCCGCCCAATAGCAGCGGAGGGGCAGAGATCAGCGGGACGTAACATCCCGCCCACCTCCTTCCTTCCGCATAGCGGCCGGGAGGCAGGTAAGGAGAGCTTCCTCGTTCCTGCGGCGTCACACATACCGATGTGTGCTGCCGCAGAAGCGACGAACTACATCGTTACTGCTGCAGTAACGATAATCGAGAATGGACCCCCATATTACCGATGAGCGATTTTGCATGTTTTTGCAACGATGCAAAATCGCTCATCGGTGTCACACGCAGCAACATCGCTAATGCGGCCGGATGTGCGTCACAAATTCTGTGACCCCAATGACTCCGCATTAGCGATGTCGCAGCGTGTAAAGCCCCCTTTAGGATTGTTACTGAAAAGAAGACAAGCTATACTGGTCACTGATATTTTTTTCTTTTTTTTTTTAACTTTAGAAATGTATTTTTTATGTGCATTTTTGAGGTGTTTGATTATTATTCTCACTTTAATGTTGAGTCAGCATCAAGCTGTCATACAATGTTCATGCCCCACACCCAATTATTGGGTGATCCCTTTTCCCAAGTGAAATCCAAGCAAAAAATGTAGCTGCAATATCTAAAAATTATGATCTTGCATTATTATGTCATAAAAATACAGAAACATCAGCAATGTTAATAAATAATAATAATTTTTACACTTTACAATTAAACTCTTAGGGGTACTTTACACGTTGCGACATTGCTAGCATCGGCTAGCGATGCCGAGCGCGATAGCACCCGGCCCCGTCGCACATGCGATATGTGGTGATCGCTGCCGTAGAGAACATTATCGCTACGGCAGCTTCACACGCACATACCTGCTCTGCGACGTCGCTGTGACTGCCGAACTATCCCTCCTTCAAGGGGAGGTGCGATCCGTGTCACAACGACGTCACCGCGACGTCACAAATTGTCCGGCCAATAGAAGCGGAGGGGCGGAGATGAGCGGGACATAACACCCCGCCCACCTTCTCCCTTCCGCATTGCCGTCGGGACGCAGGTAAGGAGATGTTTGTCGCTCCTGCGGGTTTACACACAGCGATGTGTGACACCGCAGGAGCGACAAACAACATTGTACCTGCGGTCGACCCGACATGAAAATGACCGACACTACACAGATCACCGATTTTCGACGCTTTTGCGATCGTTTATCGGCGCATCTAGGATTTACATGTTGCGATGTCGTTATCGGCGCCGGATTTGCGTCACTAACGACGTGACCCTGACGATATTTCGGAAGCGATGTCGCAACGTGTAAAGCCCCCCTTAGTATAGGTCTAGATCTTTCTCAAGAAAATACAGTAGTGCACAGTCCTTCTATTTAAACCCACCACAACCAATCAAATCAACTTTACATATCCACCAATAAGTACAATTATTATAGCAAATATTTTCATATATTATAATAGCTTTACCAAAATACTATAAATATATACAGCGGGTAAAATAAGTATTGAACACGTCACCAATCTTTTTAAGTAAATATATTTCTAAAGGTGCTATTGACATGAAATTCTCACTAGATGTTGATAACAACCTATCCAATCCACACAGGCAAAGAACTCAAACCATAGATGACCATAAATTAAGTTATGTGTATTAATGAGAAATGACACAGGGAAAAAGTATTGGACACATGAAGACAGAGAGGTGAAAAAGTCATGATGTCACGGGTGTGTAACGGTTGACAGACAGTCCTGTGGTTTCCGGCTGTAGAAGGCTGAGCGTTTGGCTGCATAAACTTCTCCTTGACATTTTATTCTTCCTGCTGTAGTGTAAATGGTATCCTATGCATCTTCTCTGCATGGGGTTAATCTCTTTCCTTTTAGGACACTGAGGATATTCTCACCTTTCAGCTGTTAATCGTCATCACTTCCCCTTGTGTCCTCAAATACCCAATTTCCACTTGGTGTTTGCTGGTGATAGAGTTAAGACACACTGAGACTTTCAGCGATCCCACCAGCGATCCCAACCTGGCCGAGATCGCTACAAAGTCTCTGGTGAGTCTCTGGTGAGCTGTCAAACAGGCAAACCTGGCCAACGACGCAACAGCGATCCGGACCTGCAGAACAACCTAGCTAGTCAAACACTGGAAACGAGTGATGTGTCACAATATCTGTCAATCACTATTCTCTGTCAGTCGGTCTCTTCCTCTCGGTCTCTATTCTCTCTCTGTCAGTCCGTCACTATCTCTGTCCCTCTCTCACAGTCTGTCGGTCATTTTCTCCTCCTCTCTCATACTCACCGATCCCCAATCCCCGGCGCGGCGCTGCACGGCATTCACACTGCTGCGGCAGCTTTTACTATTTTGAAAAAGCCGGCCGCTCATTAAACAATTTCGTATTCCCTACTTTCCCTGCCCACAGGCGCCTATGATTGGTTGCAGTGAGACACGCCCCCACGCTGAGTGACAGGTGTCTCACTGCACCCAATCACAGCAGCCGGTGGGCGTGTCTATACTGTGCAGTGAAAAAAATAATTAAATAATTAAAAAAAACGGTGTGCGGTCCCCCCCAATTTTAATACCAGCCAGATAAAGCAATACGGCCGAAGGCTGGTATTCTCAGGATGGGGAGCTCCACGTTATGGGGAGCCCCCCAGCTTAACAATATCAGTCAGCAGCCGCCCAGAATTGCCGCATACATTATATGCGACAGTTCTGGGACAGTACCCGGCTCTTCCCGATTTACCCTGGTGCGTTGGCAAATCGGGGTAATAAGGAGTTATTGGCAGCCCATAGCTGACAATAAGTCCTAGATTAATCATGTCAGGCGTCTCCCGGAGATACCTTCCATGATTAATCTGTAAATTACAGTAAATAAATACACACACCCGAAAAAATAATTTATTAGAAATAAAAAACACAATAACATTCCCTCATCACCAATTTAATCAGCCCCAAAAAGCCCTCCTTGTCCGGCGTAATCCACGGACCTCCAGCATCGCTTCCAGCTTTGCTGCATGGAGGTGACAGGAGCAGCAGAAGACACCGCCGCTCCTGTCACCTCCACGCAGCTAATGAAGACAGCCGCGCGATCGGCTGAGCTGTCACTGAGGTTACCCGCCGTCACTGGATCCTGCAGTGGATCCAGCGGTGGATGCAGCGGTGGCCGCGGGTAACCTCAGTGGCAGCTCAACTGATCGTGCTACTCACCTCAGTTGCTGCGTGGAGCTGACCGGAGCGGCGGTGAGTAGCGCGATCAGCTGATCTGTCACTGAGGTTACCCGCGGCCACCGCTGATGGCATTGGTTACAGAATTCATCAACTACTGAAGGTTCCAGTGAGCACTGTTGGGGCCATAATTCGGAAGAGGAAATAACATGATTTCACCATAAATTGGCCACGACCAGGTGCTTCCGCAAGATTTTAGATAGGAGAGTAAGCAGAATTATCAGAAGAGTTGTCTGAAAGCCAAGGACCACCTGTGGAGAGCCACAGAAAGACCTGGAATCAGAAGGTACAGTTATTTTAAAGAAAATAATAAGTAATGCGCTCAAACACTATGGTCTGTATGCACGCTCACCACGCAAGACTCCATTGTAACTCTTTGGATGCCATCATTTTTCTTCAGGATTTTAAGAGTTTTTGTGTGGAAGAATGGACCAAAATCATACCTGAGCAATGCATGCGACTAATTTCTCCATACATGGGGGCATCTTGAAACTGTCATCACCAACAAAGGCTTTCATACAAGCTGAAAAATAAGGAGCGCTGATAGTGTAATACCAACAGATCAGTGAGGTAGATCAGGAAAAATACACTCACCTGAAATGGTTGTGATAGTCACAACCACTGATAGAGCATAGAATGATGGCGTCTGCTGCAGCCCCACGTGGATGTGCATACAAATCAGAGTGAAAAGGGGGTTAATGCCGCGCATCAGCCAAAATGAAGATGTAGCACGTTGATGTTATAAACGTATTCTTTTATTCCATCGGTCTACGCGATTCGAGGATATACCTCTTCTTCAGGACTATTTTGGTGGAGGCACCAATCTTAGGGGCTGTGTAACACTTTCCCTTACTGCAGATTTTGGTGGAAAGAAGTAGAGGTCATTTGGGATTTCAACATGCGCAATTCTTTGTTTTCTTGGGAGATAAGACACCGCGAAATGAGCGAAATGAGCGAATTTTGAAAAATTAGCTTCAGGTTTGATAGTCTGAATAGGCTTAATAATTCTGTTTGAACCAAATCAATTCATCATGAATTGAAACTGCCCTAAAAAGACTTTTATTATGCCCCGAGATCTCTCTGGAAGACAAAGCATATTGAATGAATGGAAAGGAAAAAGGTTAAAAAAAGAAGGGACATGCTCACCTGTTCTAAGTCAACACCCCTCACCTATCCTATCACCACAGATTCTTCATCTCTGTTCTTCGCTTTGGATATGCGTCAGCAAGTGAGGGACATGCCTAGGACAAGTTAGTAAACTTTTTTTTACCTCTTTCCAGCCCTCAAATAATCCATCTAAACGTCGGACAACATGCTAGATTGGTGCAAATCAAATCCAAAATTTGGCAAATCCATGTTTTTGTTAAATTCCGAAATACTTCAACTTATTCCAAATTGATTTGCTCATCTCTAAAGGGTACTTTAGACGCTGCGATATCGGTATCGATATCGCTAGCGAGCGTACCCGCCCCCGTCGGTTATGTGTCATGGGCAAATCGCTGCCCGTGGCGCACAACATCGCTTAGACCCGTCACACTACTTACCTACCTAGCGACGTCGCTGTGACCGGCGAACCGCCTCCTTTCTAAGGGGGTGGTTTGTTCGGCGTCATAGCGACGTCACTAAGCAGCCGTCCAATAGCAGAGGAGGGGTGGAGATGAGCGGGCTGAACATCCTGCCCACCTGCTCCCTTCCTCATTGGCGGCGGGACGCAGGTGAGGAGATGTTCCTCATTCCTGCGGTGTCACACATAGCGATGTGTGCTGCCGCAGGAACGACAAACAACATCGCTACTCACCAGACAACGATATTTGGTGTTTGGATGACCTCTCCAACACCGATTTTTACCACTTTTGCGATCGTTGAAGGTTGCTCGTACGTGTCACACGGTGCGATGTGGCTAACGACGCCGAATGTGCGTCACAAACACTGTAACCCCGACGATAAATCATTAGCGATATCGCAGCGTGTAAAGCACCCTTAAGAGTAGGTTTACATGACCAGATAAAATATCGTCAAAGTTTCAACCAGAAAAGTGAGACAGTCTTTTATCACTTGTCATCTATATGAAGCCCCTTTTTATTATATCAGCAGCTATTAAAGGGAACCTGTCAGGTGCAATATGCACCCAGAACCACAAGCAGTTCTGGGTGCATATTGCAGTATGCCAGCCTATAGTAGTGTGACGCCCTGGACTAGTCAGGTCGTCCCAGGTAGTCACACACAACACCACACCACACCCCCTCCCGATTAGGTGACACCAGTCAATCTAAAAACCTTGTCACCACTCTCCAGGTTTGATGTCCACACCAGGGGGGTGGAGCCAGGTGGTTGACTCCACCCACCGAGGAGTTCACAGGCCTGGAGGCGGGAAAACACTGAGTCAGGTTCAAGTTGAGGAGGAGAGCAGTCTAGAGGAGTTGAAGAGCAGTCAAGTTCACGGGCAGCCCTGTGTCCAGACCTGCCAAGAGACTACCAGGTGGCTGGGTCGGAGCCCAGTTGCCATTGGCAAGGAGGCAGACGGTGGTGGCCGCCTGCAGGAGTTGGGATTACAGCCAGTGGAACCGTAGGAACCGGGGTCGGCCGGTGGCCCGCTGGTACCAAACCGGGGAAGCGATTGGAAACCGGAGCACCAGGAGGGGTACTCAGACCCAGTACAAAGCCCTGAACTAACAGGGCCGAGTCAAATCAACTGATTGCGGACTGGACTTTAGGACCTATCCCACACAAGCCCCGTTAGAAGACAACAGCCCAACCATACACGGTAAAGCCACCGCCAAGGCAGAGAAACCTAAAGGGCCAGGGTCTGTGGTTAAACGGGCTCCTACGGCATATACAAGTCGGGGAGCGGACTACCGGTGTCTAGGCATAGGAGTCAAACATTTACACACAGAGGTGCAGAAGAAAGGCGGAAACCACCAACCTATTCTGGGAGAAGCTGCAGCCGGCTGCGGGCCCCGTTCATCACTCCGTTTGGTTTACCAGAGACTTCAGTGTGTTGTGTCAGAGTGAGTACAACAGTGCCATCAGGCACCGCACCTCAACACTTCACCCTGCACCCCAGCCCTCGCCAACCGGGCCCCGGGACCAACACCCCCTACCCACGGAGGAGTCAACACCTAGCTGCGCCATTACACCGCTCCCGGGAGCCCCCATACCTTCACCGCAGCGGTGGTGTCTTCAATCACCACAACCCGTGGGTGGCGTCACGAACTTACATCCCAAACCAAACCGGCCGTGGAACTCCTCACCCAAGTCCCCGCATGTAGCGCCAACTCCCTTGCAGAGCGACGTGACCCGCGGGTCCGTGAGGGGCTCGAGCCACCACCCGCAGTACGAGCACGGATCCGCAGGGCGGTACAGTAGCATAGATAAAGAGATCTTTAGATAAAGTATTTCAAAGATCCTTTATAATATGCTAATAAGACCAGGAACTAGTCGCAAGGGTGTTAGTTCCCTTGGCTAGTGGAAGTGGGCCCCCATAGTATGTAAGCATGCCCCTGTGGGGGTGCTAACATGTTAATGAATGCACAGTGTCAGAGGCATGGTTACGCTCAGTGTGCATGATCCTCGCACTTCCTGTCATGCGTACTATAAAGACTGGTTTACATGTCTCAGCTTCAACCTGGTGTAGTGCGCATGATTGGAAGTGCCTGGAACTTCTGATTGTGCGCACTGACCCTATGCCCCGCGTTCTGAGGCGGTGTAATAGATATAGGTACGCGCGTCACTGCCGATGATGATGCTGGGCAGTATGCATTGAATAACATGTCAGCACACCTCTGTGGATGTGCTGACATGCTAAGAGGGCAGAATGAGTGTAGAAACTAACGCCCTTGTGACGAGTCCCTGGCCTCATTAGCATATCATAAAGGATCTTTAGAAATACTTTTTCTAAGGATCTCTTTATCTATGCTGCTAGATACAGGGACGGTTAGGCAGGGATTAGATATATACACTCAGAACTGCTCGTGGTTCTGGGTGCATATTGCACCTGACAGGTTCACTTGAATAATTTACAAGACCATTTACAGTTCCCTATGTTACAGAATGTATCTATAAAAATTGAATGATATACTGTAGCATCCCATTTACTTTTGACCACCTGTAGACTTGCATGGGTGAGTCTCCTGATTTCGGGAGGAAAATCGTGCAGGCTGCATTTTTTTTCTTTCACATATTCAATCAGTGAAAAAAAATAAAAAAATCCATCATGTGCACTGCCCCATTGAACAACATTGATTAGAGTGCGGTCAGTTTAGTTTTACGGATAGCGCTCACACCAAAAATACGGTCATGTGAACAAGTCCTAACCAAGCGGTGTACTACAGTTTATTTGCTGAGCATGTGTGGTGTATGGGGCAGACGAGGATAGCAAACACTCAGATTTCTCTAAAACAGTTCCTGTTTGTGTAGTGTCCTGAATGACTATGCAGTAGAGTAAAGGAGCCCATACAACTTCAATAGCTGTCTGTCCAATGGATGTTCTGCCTGTAGAGTAAAGGAGCCCATACAACTTCAATAGCTGTCTGTCCAATGGATGTTCTGCCTACAGGCAGAACATCCATTGGACAGACAGCTATTGAAGTTGTATGGGCTCCTTTACTCTACTGCATAGTCATTCAGGACACTACACAAACAGGAACTGTTTTAGAGAAATCTGAGTGTTTCCCCATCATCATTATCACAATGTAACTAATAGTCTGTATACAATTGACAAAAGCTCTCAGCCCAATAAAAGACAATTTGCAGCCTTCATCCACTCTTGTTAACACATGTGATAGATTCCCAAGCTGTATAGGGTCAAAGGGCATTTAAACTTGCACAAGGGGGTCATTGTAGGTAGTCACGTCTCACTGTCCATACAGTCTAAATGCACTCAGTTTATTAACTTGACACACAGCTGTGACTACCACACATGACTGTTTCTTCTGGCTAGTCATTGTCCAACTTTTACTAAAGCCTAATGCTACGGTCCTTGTGAAGGTGTGAGGCCCGATAGATGTCAACATCAATTAGCACATTGCTTAAAGTGAATGATTTATAAACCATAAAAAATGCACCATGTCAAATAGGAAAGCGCTCAGGATATTATAAATAAGGTACAATATAGGGATTATAAAGCAGTAGTCCAGGAAGCCCACCATAGATTGCTCTACATTATTTTACCATTAAAATTCCTTTTTGTTGGTCTTGTCCCAACTTCACCCTTACAGCACTTTCCTTTTCTTAAAGGAACCTATATCACTGTTCATCTGGTGCCTAAAGTAGCTCTCAACGAAATAAGCTCTATTGGTAAAGAATAAATAATTTGGAAAACACAATGGTGGTGGACTGTAACAAGGTGGCAGGGGGTGCTGTAGTCGTGGTCTAGCTTGTGTCTAAGTGCAAACCTCTGGTCTGTTATTGGCAGCTTGTAAGCCCAGTGAACATCTGGAATGCGTCCACTTACTTGCTGTTGGTGACACTTTGGTTCCTTTGCTTCTCTGAGGGTACGTCCCAAGAAAGTAGTCGACACTATATGACTTTTCTTTAAACAGAACTTTTACTTCTTTTAACAGTTTTTATTTCACAGGTTACATGAAACACAGACTCTTTCTCTTTTCACCTGCACTATTCTGCTTCTTCTTCTCTGGCTGTATTTTCTGTCTGCAGACTGGCGTAGCCCTAACTGTTTCCTTCCAGTTTCCTCAGGGTCCCAGCTCTGCACTTCCTCTTCTATCAATGTCCCACATACCCCTACATCTGCCCAACAGATGGACATCTATGGTTTGATTTGTCCAGCAGGGACCTGCCGTCAGGGGATCGGTCCGACCCCGGCACTCCACACAACCTCCTTCTCATACAGCCATTTTCCATCTCCTCTTTCCTTTTCCTGTCCCAGGGACTTAACCCTCTAAACTTCTCCCAGGGGCTAAACCTTTTCGTAACCCCTGGTGTCCCTGTCCTAGGATGCGGCTGAGTTACCCAGACCAGCATCCCAATCAGCAGCACTTACCTGACAACATTTCTACATTTTATCTATATCCTGTTTAACATTCTTATTTCTCTTCTCACACATTAATAACACACAATAGATTATTCTTTACATATACGTTTCTTCTCTTGCACAGTACTGAAATATATTATACACGTAATGGAATCCTACCAGGCCTAAGCGCTAGGTGGTACCGTCCACTATACTGCTTAGACTCTGCTACATTGCAAGCAGAATCACTCACTAAATACTTTAGGAACTCGTTTCCCTTGCACCTACCTAAAGGGCAAGGTGCCTTAAATAGCTGGAACCTCTCAGCTAACCTGAGAGGCACTTCAGGGTAAGGGCGCACTGGCCCTTTAAGAAAAGGGGTGTGGCCACGTGCTTACCTTATGGGCATTCCCAGGAGGCCTGTGTGGTGTGTGCAGGCCACAGGAGACAACAGCATGAACTGAGGATGGGGAAGCCATCACAGAAGGGCCAGGCAGGTGAGAGAACCGATATGCCCGCCGGGGGAGGGGTGCAGGACAATGCAGGGATGCTGGTATGGGCATTACAGAAATTACTATGTAATGCCCATACTGGTGTCTCTGTGCTGTCCTGCCATCCTCACCCGGTGGGGACGTCGATTCCCTCACCTGCTCAGACGTCCTGCGTTGGCTGCCCCGATCCCGGTCCATGCCACTGCCTCTCAGTGCCTGTGTGCACATCACAAGCTTCCTGCTTCTGCCCATGGAATGTGTGCGGCCACGCCCCTTTTCTTAAAGGGCCAGCGTACCCTGGCTCGGAAATGCCTCTCAAGTCAGTTGAGAGGTTGCAGGTACTTAAGGCACCTTTCCCCTATGGGAAGTGCCTGGGCAACGAGTTACTTACATTGCTAGTTCTCAGGTCCTCAGTGTTGTTGCTGCTGATATTGTGTTTCTTTCTGCTGCTCACTGTTACAGTGTACTCCTTATCTGCTGCTGCTATGACCACCTACGATGGCTGTCTGCCACGATACAAGCTGCCGCAAGTATCTCTGCCAGATGCTGCTGCATCCATCCATCCATCCTGGATGGATCCATTACTCTGCCTGCTGCGGCCGCTTCTTCCAGAGACTGTTCTATGTCCGTGACGCCAGCTGCTGGGCTACCGCAGATTCCCTGGGTCTGC
The DNA here is from genome assembly GCF_048569485.1 of Anomaloglossus baeobatrachus. Lineage (NCBI taxonomy): Eukaryota > Metazoa > Chordata > Amphibia > Anura > Aromobatidae > Anomaloglossus > Anomaloglossus baeobatrachus. The sequence goes on along the minus strand of NC_134358.1, from coordinate 504,590,897 downwards.
CCTCTGCCAGCTGCTTGCCAGCATGTGTACCTGCTGCCACCTTCCATGGCAGTAATGAAGACCATTCCCCCAGGCAAGTGAATGGTACCTTCGTTACAGTGGAGTCACAAATGCAGTGCTTGCCCTGCAAGCATAACACACTATCTCATGCAATTAAAAGGTAAAGAAAAATGCTGTTGGCATCATAAAATATTCCAATATTTATTTTGTCCTTATTAAAGAGTACCATGTTATGATTAAGACCAATTTACAATTGAAACATGTAATCTGGATTCATACCAGCCTCTCTGTATTATGCACTTTTTAATAAGGACGATATAAAGATTGGAATTTTTTTTGATAGCAACAGCTTTTTTCCCCCATATTATGATATTCCGTCCTGATGGCGCTGTACCATGTGCTACACCAATGTCATGCCGGCTGCGAGAGGAGACTTTGGGAATGGTGCAACACAAAAGGAAAACCAGGGAATATGTAACGAAAGGCGAAGGAAAGAGGGTCACCTCCTAACACACACCGGAGTCTGATCCCTGCACTCCCTAATGTCCCTAGATGGGTCCTTCCCCCGTGAGCCGTCCATGCGTAGGCCCTCGCTGGCCGTGAAGTTACCCGACTAGTGTGTAGGCCAGCAAGATAATAGTCTAGCTACTGCAATAAAACAACATGAGGAAGGGAAGACATACAGCTGGGGAAAGACACAAGTAGCACTTCTAAGTTTCTCTTGCAGGAAACTTCACAGCTGCAACTGAAACAAATTCCTCAGCTTCTCCAGAGACAGGCTTCTTTAAAGTGGTCAGCATAGAAGTTCTATCACCGGCATAGAATGAAGCTAGGAGTGGGTAAATCTAGCAGAAGGGAGTGATGATAAGATGATGCAGCACTGATTAAGTGTGTGAGTAATCTCAACCAGAAAGGAAAAAGTCCTTAACCCCTTCAGCATCAAATAAAAGTAACTCCACTCCAATACACTGAGGCCTCCACAGAGGACCTGCGATCAGTAAGCATTGAGACCTCCTGATCCCAAATTCCCCAGAGTTGACATGTGGACACAACACACTCGTGACAACCATATGAAATCATATCTGCAAGTCATTTTGGCGGAAGCCCATCCGGCTGCACCCAAGGACATAAGAGCTTTCTATGGCTGATGTAATATTCTTTATTGTCTAAAATGGCTGGAGCCATTTTCGCCAATTTCTGTAAAGCGAATTGTAAATTTTTCAAATTTGTTGGGTTCAGCAAAGTCCCATAAATTTGACACAAATTAAAATCGCATTGAATCAATTCAATCACCTTTGCACATTAATAAAAGGTAGACAACACTTGTATAACATATGGGAGATATCATTATGTTGTCTTTTTTTAAAAGGACGAATTTAATTTCTGAATCAAATGTGTCTGTTTTTTGATTCAGAGGGCAAAAAAACACAGAAGGGACAGCCTCGTACACCTTAATGGGTACATGTCTTATCCATAAAAAGACTGAACACTTGCATGAAATGTGTGATTAATTTCATCCTTCTTTTCTGCTCGATTTCTAAAACTGAGCATGGAAAAAACAGAATTCATCATGTTTTCCACACCTCACTCTACTACTCCTCTTGACTTATTTATCAAAGTCAATGGCTGCTCACTGTCCCCATCATGTGTGCTCGCTGCCTGGGAGTAACCCTTGACTTGCTCTACCCTTCAAACCACATGTCCAAGCCCATTTCACCTCCTACCAACTCCAACTCGAAAATATTTCCCAGATCGATACATTCCTTGACCAAGAAGCTACAAAAACAATAGTGCATGCCCTCATTGTCTCCCTAGACTACTGTATCCTCCTGCTCTGTGACCTCCCTACTAATACTCTTACTGCCTTCCAATCTATCCTCAATTCTGCTGCTCGACTAATCCACCTGTCCTCCCGCTACTCCAAGACCTCTCCTTTCTGCCAATTCCTTCACTGGCTTCCCATTGCCCAACAACTCCAGTTCAAAACACTAACCATGACATACAAAGCCATCCACAACCTGTCTCCTCCATACATCTGTGACCTAGTCTCCTGGTACCTACTTGCATGCAACCTCAGATCCTCACAAGATCTCCTTCTCTACTTCCCTCTTATCTCCTCTTCCCACAATCACATACAAGATTTCTCCTGTGCCTCCCCCATACTCTGGAATGCTCTACCCCAGCATATCAGACTCTCACACACTGTGGAAACCTTCAAAAGGAACTTGAAGACCCACCTCTTCCAACAAGCCTGCAACCTGCAGTAACCCTTAGTCCATAATAGCGTTGAAGAAACCTTCTCTACTCACATCTTCTGTATCCTCATCCTTTCCCTGTGGACTGTAAGCCCTTGTGGGCAGGGTCCTCTTTCCTCCTGTACCAGTCTGGGCCTTAAAATGTTCACGATTATTGCACGTGTCTATGTATGCACTATTTCACCTGTAATAATAATAATGGGACAGGATTTCGGAGGAACCAATTATAGGGAGTAATATCGGATGTGATTTGCTCAAGTCTGCACAGTGCTCTCTAGAAGGTATAATGCAGCCACTTAACATCCATAATGATATGTTATCATCGTGGACAAAGGGAAACACAAGATCCTGCACACCCGCATGCTATGTGTGGTAGGCAGTCTTTGCAGACCATGTGGAATGTCTACAGTTTCCCAGGCTAATCCTGAGAAAAGTTGGTAATAGTCCTGTTGGATCTGTGTGAATGTGCAGACAAGCAAACACCAGAGCATAATCAAACTACAGAAACATTTCACACCAAGGCTGCAATGGTTATAGGTTAATAAACGACTGTAAAGCTGCCCATCAATCATCCGGCTTCGGAAGCTCTAGGGCCAGATGCCTTGTACGCTGAAGGAGATCCTTTGTGATGTATATAATAATCTTAATCTAATGTATTAAGTCATATATGGAAAAAATAATAGTAATTAAATAATCTTTTAACCCGCAGAACATGCATAGAAATGCTGGTCTCTAAATCCATTGTTGTCGTCGGTATTTCTGAATTTGTACTTCCGGTGCTTCATAACTCCTGGATTTATTTCTGCGTCTACAATTTATATAAGTTAATATCAACCAAAATCTTGATTTTGATCCCCATATTTGTTAAAAAAAGGCTATTTTTTTATTGAAAAGACCTAAATGTTAATACAGTATAACAAGACAACGTAGCTCAAGGAATGGGACATACAATAATCCAGAATATGTAAAGCAACATTTATTATAAATAAATATAATAACTCATATATAGGCACAAATAAATTATAGCTCATATAAAAATAGATGGATAGTAAACCTGATAGTATTGTTCATGGTGACCTCAAGATGCATACACTAAATGAGGAGTAGAACAACCTCACCAATAAAAAAAAAATCCAATATGCATAAACTGTAATATGCTTAGCACACGTTTCGCCTTGCTTTGTCAGGGAGCGTGTTTGGAAATAAGGGAAGCACTGCTTTTTATAGTAGGAACATACAATAAGCTCCAGATACTGCTAGGAGATGCAGTGATGTAGTCTCATAACCTGGGCTTGATAAGACAGGATTTTGGTTGATATTATATAGTTGGTGTGAGATTTCCATCACTTCTAATATGGATCTAGTTAAATAAGCACTTTTTGTTTGATTTTGATATTTTATATCACTTAACCACTACAGCGGTTGCTTAAAAGTTGCATGTCATGTGACCCTCGGGAGACATCGGATTAGCGACACCAGTACATGAGGTATTTTTTACATTTTGCTCTGCAAGCTGGTGCTAAACCTCTTTAATAAAAGTCAGTGAAAATACTTTCTTTTCTTAAAATTCTATTCATACAGAGTCTGACAGAGCCTGTGGCCTTATTAAGGAGCCTTATACGCTCTGTGATTGCTGTACCGATACCATGCAAAGACTTTTGACTTTAGGCCTTATGTGCACACCACGTTCTTAGTCCATGGTCAAATGGGTATATTTCATGTCTGTATATGCGACGCCCTGGCCTATCAGGTCGTCACAGGGTATTGTGCAATCCACCCTCCTTGGTTACGGATCCTAGTCCTTTGGTGTTGTTAACAGCTTGGCCAATCAAAATCCTAGGAACACTTCCCGCTTGAACCTACCAGACAGACCATTGGGGGGCCTGAAGGGAATAGGGCCGCCCACATAGGGGGTTGGTGAGGAGAAAGTGAGGACAGTGACAGTTGAGAGTTGAGAATGGAGAGTGAAGGAGAAGGAGGTAAAGTGGCTCTCGTGAGGCAGGGCCACGGAGGAGAGCTCCTGTATACTACGTGGCAGATGTTGGTCTGGGCCTGGTGAGAGATGGAACCTGGCCGCAGGGGACAGTGTCAAGGGACACGGACTGCCGAGGAGGGCAGCCGGCGGCCTTGAGCTATCACCGGGGCCAAGGCACGACAGGGTACGTGGACCCCAGGCCAGAAAGTAGCTTCACGCATTCCGGTAATTTACCCGACGTGGGTGAAGACTTCAAGTGTCATCCCCAACCCGCTCCAAAATCGGGGTACTAGCGCACCGATGGGATCGGACTTTCCCACTAAAGTCCAAAGAAATCCTATGTATGAAGCCTGAGAGCAAGCTCACTTCGTTAGCCATACGAGTGAGCGGGACCCGGAGAGTTTCATACTAACGTGTCCAATCGAGACTAAGGTGCCAGGGATAGGGCCACAGACCAACAACAACACCAAGGGCATGGATCCAGGCGTGCTCCCCACAGACTACAGTAATGCTCAGAACTTTGGTTTACAAGCTGTCGGTGTGGTTATTCTGGGACTGAGTGAGTACATTGGAAACCCCTGTACCTATCCCCCAATGGCACCCAAACACCATCCATCATCAACGGGCCCCGGGACACAAACCCCCTACTCACGGAGGGGTTAAACATCAGGCTGCCACACCATCGTCACTGGGCTCGCCAACGGCAGCGGTGGTCCCTCACATTACCACGCACCATGGGTGGCATCACAAACTTTCCAAAATCCCCCTGTATGTATCTCCCCCCTTCTTTTAATCGAGTGGCCGCGTGACCCCCAGGTCTGGAGACCCCTCAACCACCGCGGATCCGGATCTGAGCGGCGGCAGCAACCAGGCTGCTTGCACGGCGGGGGTGCATATACAGACTGCAATGTACTGGCTGACTATGGGTGTCATCACCGAGGCTTACAGTCTCATAGGCTCCAAGTTGGGGGTCGGTAGACCAGTGGTCAGTCTAGTCATTGTGGAACGTGTATGGACTGTGAAATGTTCCCATCTGAATCTGAGCTGGGAAGTATTCTCATTTTAGTAAGTTGCAGCAAATCTCTCGAAAATGTCATAATCACTCTGGATCTGACCTCTGGGACCTGTTGAGAATGAAAGGGGTGCAATGCCCCTTCACAGTTTTTCCATGCATAGAGGCACTATTGGCCATCTGGACATCCCATTTTCTGGCTGCATGTAGAGGCCATGAGCAACTTTGTGCAGAGTTCAAACTATGAAGGTGACGCAGCTCTGAAGCAGTGCTGCCGTCCATTCCTATTTAGTATTATGGAGGTCCCAGTGATCAGACCTCAGAAATCATTAAGTGATAGCATTTGCCATCATGTACTGAGATAGGAATGTACCTGTATTATGGTAGTCCATATTATACAATAGGCGCAACATGTAAAGCCTCATAGCACCTCTGATGGACATAAAAATTAGTGCAAGGTGTGTAGCCGTACAGTAGCCCAGAGGTCAGGCCCATTTTTACCTCCAAAGTAAGTGGAATTCTGCATTTTGATGAGTTCTTGGGCTGCAAATGGCTCATATATTCTTCTTGCACAGGGGCCTTTTTCCATCTGTGTCTGCCAGTGGATAAACCAAACTTCTCAAATCTAGAAGTAATACTTTTGTGTAATATAGCAAAGACTTGTCACTTGCTGTGATCATGTATCTTTGTATATTAGTTGTAAATGTCACTGTTCTCCTGAACCCAGTGCTTTTTCTTATGTTACACTCCATTCCTGAATTATGGCCCCCTCTTCTCTGTATGTAATTTTAATATTTTTAACCAAGTGGGCGTGCTTCTCAATTCTCATCTACGGAAATTTTCTTGAGTGCCACACCCAGTTGCATAAAAAGACAACATTTACATACAGGAAAGAGACCCCCTTATCTCAGAAATGGAGTGACACCATCTAAAAAATAAAATAGTGATGGATTCAACAGAATTGTGCAACCGCTAAACTGGCCCTCAGACTATGGACCTTGTGCTTTCCCTTATCTCAGAGGTAGGCTTGATGGTAGCCAGGTCTGGACTGCCATCGTGACCCTAACTTACAGTGCCTACAAGTAGTATTCAACCCCCTGCAGATTTAGCAGGTTTGATAAGATGCAAATAAGTTAGAGCCTGCAAACTTCAAACAAGAGCAAGATTTATTAACAGATGCATAAATCTTACAAACCAACAAGTTATGTTGCTCAGTTAAATTTTAATAAATTTTCAACATAAAAGTGTAGGTCAATTATTATTCAACCCCTAGGTTTAATATTTTGTGGAATAACCCTTGATTGCAATTATGGCTAATAATCATCTTTTATAAGACCTGATCAGGCCGGCACAGGTCTCTGGAGTTATCTTGGCCCACTCCTCCATGCAGATCTTCTCCAAGTTATCTAGGTTCTTTGGGTGTCTCATGTGGACTTTAATCTTGAGCTCCTTCTACAAGTTTTCAATTGGGTTAAGGTCAGGAGACTGACTAGGCCACTGCAACACCTTGATTTTTTCCCTCTTGAACCAGGCCTTGGTTTTCTTGGCTGTGTGCTTTGGGTCATTGTCTTGTTGGAAGATGAAACGACGACCCATCTTAAGATCCTTGATGGAGGAGCGGAGGTTCTTGACCAAAATCTCCAGGTAGGCCGTGCTATCCATCTTCCCATGGATGCGGACCAGATGGCCAGGCCCCTTGGCTGAGAAACAGCCCCACAGCATGATGCTGCCACCACCATGCTTGACTGTAGGGATGGTATTCTTGGGGTCGTATGCAGTGCCATCCAGTCTCCAAACGTCACGTGTGTGGTTGGCACCAAAGATCTCGATCTTGGTCTCATCAGACCAGAGAACCTTGAACCAGTCTGTCTCAGAGTCCTCCAAGTGATCATGAGCAAACTGTAGACGAGCCTTGACATGACGCTTTGAAAGTAAAGGTACCTTACGGGCTCGTCTGGAACGGAGACCATTGCGGTGGAGTACGTTACTTATGGTATTGACTGAAACCAATGTCCCCACTGCCATGAGATCTTCCCGGAGATCCTTCCTTGTTGTCCTTGGGTTAGCCTTGACTCTTCGGACAAGCATGGCCTTGGCACGGGTGGAAACTTTCAAAGGCTGTCCAGGCCGTGGAAGGCTAACAGTAGTTCCATAAGCCTTCCACTTCCGGATGATGCTCCCAACAGTGGAGACAGGTAGGCCCAACTCCTTGGAAAGGGTTTTGTACCCCTTGCCAGCCTTGTGACCCTCCACGATCTTGTCTCTGATGGCCTTGGAATGCTCCTTTGTCTTTCCCATGTTGACCAAGTATGAGTGCTGTTCACAAGTTTGGGGAGGGTCTTAATTAGTCAGAAAAGGCTGGAAAAAGAGATAATTAATCCAAACATGTGAAGCTCATTGTTCTTTGTGCCTGAAATACTTCTTAATACTTTAGGGGAACCAAACAGAATTCTTGTAGTTTGAGGGGTTGAATAATAAATGACCCTCTGAATAAACTTTTCACAATTTAAAAAAAAAAATAAAAAAAGAAATAACATTCTTTTTTGCTGCAGTGCATTTCACACTTCCAGGCTGATCTACAGTCCAAATGTCACAATGCCAAGTTAATTCCGAATGTGTAAACCTGCTAAATCTGCAGGGGGTTGAATACTACTTGTAGGCACTGTATATCCGTACCCTGGTCTAACACTACGTCTCACCCACCCCAGGACAGGGCTGGGAATGGTGAAGCAAACCCCACAAATACCATAGACAGGGGAAAAGCCAAAACACATACACAGTGCAATCAGACACGGGGAGAGACAATATGAACCCAGGAGGAAATAAAACCCTGGGAGGAAATAAACTAACAATAGGAATATTACCACACCACAAAAGAAATCACACAATAGATCACCAGGCTCTGGATCACTACAATGGGACCGGTATTGCTGCAGCAATGCTGAACTATTATCGGCACTGAATAACAGGTTCCAGAATCTTATATAGGAAAGAAACGGCTGAGATTAGTAATTAGCAACCTGAGCTCCTAGCAGAGTTCCCCAGGTCACCAGCAATTAACTCCTGCCGAACTGAGGAACAGAGCACATGAAACAGCCGATGCCCAGCTCTGGCTGAACAACTAGGAGATATCAGGTTGCCTGTCAGACTCTGCAGTGTCAACAGAGCCTGACGCTGCCGTGTCACCTAATGAGCCTGGATCTGAACATCGCATGACAGGCATTTACTACAGGTAAAAAAATGCATATTAATGGAAAATCACAGGTTCTGTATAACATAACTGGAAGAGAAAATAATTTTAAATTACTGACCCGCACAACTCCGTATGTAGAAGTAATATGGCCCTAAAGATTTAAAAGGTCTCCGAAGGTAATGCCTCACTTTAACAATGAGTGGTGGCAATATTCATGACATCCATGAAGCGTATTTTATTGTCACATGATTTCCTTCTTTACAATTATGGCAGATGCAACAACCTGATTATGTAATTCCTGCAGTGCTCAGGTTACATAAGAATCTGGATGAACATCTGCTTTGACTCCAAATATCAAAAATAGATATTGGATGCACTTCCTTCTAAATTATTGTGGGGTTTTTTTATTAATATACTTCAATGTTTTAGGTTTCATTGTTTTCTCGCAGTCTGGGATGTTTGCTATTTGGCTCCAGGCACCGGTTACTGGTGAGGTTATTACACATACTCTTCAGGTGTTCATGTTCATAAAAATGAAACCTGTTTTTTTGTGTGTAAAGTTTGCGGCAGCTCCTTCCACCTGTACAATATCCATTTTTTTTATTCATGCATTTAACACATTGGCCGAAACACATGTTTTGCATCTGGTGATCATTGTTCTACAATCTATTTATTCTCCATAATGTGTTTTTTTTTTTATTTCACCGGTTATTAATAGTCACGGTAACATTTAACTTGTCGCTATTCTGAGCTATTAATTTGCGACCAATAAATACTATACACAACACATTTTATAACTTCTCATAGACTGTGTTTTCGTTTCCTTATCATTGCTTAATGAGTGAAAACAGCAAAAAAATGTTCAAAAAAATTAACATCAAGGCTTACCGCTATGATTGTCATGAAGGTTGGGATGACTGGACAGGGACACCTAGGCTGGTCCTCAGACTGGGAACCCTGCACTGTCTCTCAGCTTAGAGGTACGTTTGATGGCAGTGAGGTCTTAGTCACCAGTCTGACCCTAACTCCTGTCCAAGCCCTGGTGTAATACCCCTCCCCCTCCTCCATACAAGGGGTGAGCCAAGATCGTAGTCACAAACCCCACAACTAAACATGGACAGGGGAAAACCCAAAACTCGTACACACGGCAATCAAATACAAAGGAGCGACAATACGTGCATAGGGGAAAATAACATAAAAAGAAGTAAATAGACAACCAGGAAACTTCCACTCTGTACAGTAAGCACATCACAGATCACCAAAATTGGATCACCACAATAATACCGGAATTGTTGCACAAGGTGGAGCTATTATCAGCACTGAGCGCCAGGATCCAGTATCTTATATAGGATGGAGACAGCTGAGATTGGTAACTAGCAACCTGACCTCCTAGCAGAGTTCTCCAGGTCACCAGGAAGTAACTCCTGCAGGAGTGAGGAATAGTGGACATAAAACAGCCAACACCCAGCTCTACCTGAACAACTAGGAGACATTAGGTTGTTTGTCAGTTTCTGCTGTGTGAATAGCGCCTGACGCTGCTGTGGCACCTAATGAGTTTGGAACCGAACATTGCATGACAATGATATGGTCTTGTTGATAGGACATATATATATATATATATATATATATATATATAGAACAAGCTGAAGAAGGATCCAGCAAGGCAGAATGACTCCAAAGGGCAACAAAAGTTTTTTGTTTTTTTTTCTCTGACTTTATTATCTAAGAATAAAAAATTCCAGAGCTCTTGACAAGTTGTTAAGTGCAAGGTATATGCAGTATGAACTACGCGTTTCGGCGGACGCAGCCGCCTTCTTCACGGTCCCAAGACAAAGAGTTTTGTCTTGGGACCGTGAAGAAGGCGGCTGCGTCCGCCGAAACGCGTAGTTCATACTGCATATACCTTGCACTTAACAACTTGTCAAGAGCTCTGGAATTTTTTATTCTTAGATAATAAAGTCAGAGAAAAAAAAAAAAAACTTTTGTTGCCCTTTGGAGTCATTCTGCCTTGCTGGATCCTTCTTCAGCTTGTTCTACATATCTTGGAAGTGTCCCACTTCGGGTCCGTGCAATAAGGAGAACAAGGACCCCGGGGCTTGAGCTCAGACAGGTGAGCTGGTCTACAACCTTTATTTCAATATATATATATATATATATATATATATATATATATACACAGCATAGCGTTGTGAAAACTTGTCAAACCCTCAAAATATTTATGCATAAGTGCGACTTAAAACTATAGTGGAAGCTAAATCCTCACACAAGCCCTAAAAGTAGATACAGAGAACCAAATCGAATAAATGAGTAAAAAATATTAGACTTTATAATTTTTAAATAAAAAAAATAATCCCATATCACATGTCTGAGAGTGGCAAAAGTATGTGAAGCTTTGCTTTCAATATCTGTGCGATCCCCGTGTGCAGGAAAAACTGCATCTTAGGCTCCTTTCACACGTCAGTGATTCTGGTACGTTTGTGCTTTTTTTTATAAGTACCAGAATCACTGACATACGAAGACCCATTCTAATCAATGGGTCTGCTCACACATCAGTGATTTTTCACTGAACTTGTCTCCGTGCAGCGTACACTCGTGGCCGTGATTCTGCACGGAGACAAGTCAGTTTTTTTTGGCATCACTGATGACCCATGGACCACACTATGGTGTGATCCGTGTGTGATCAGTGAAACACGTACCAGAAAATCACGGACATATTAAATATTAAATATTTTCAACTTACCTTCCCTGCGATTCGCTGTGCAGCCTCTGTTCTCGGCAGCTCCTGCCTGGCTCATGAATATTCATGAGGGGCAGGAAAACCCGACCAGGAAGTAGCTGCACAGAGCGGTGGGCGGACGCTGCAGAGCTGGAGACTCCAGCACCATGGACAGCAGCAGTGAAGGCAGGTGAGTAATGTCCATATGCAATCACGGATCACGGATCACGGAGGGACATGTGCGTGTTTTACACGTCAGTGAAGAACGTCTGTGTTTTTCACTGACGTGTGAAACGGGCCTAAATGTTTCTAGTTGTTGTTGATTAGTTCCGCACATCGTCTTGGAGGAATTTTAGCCTATTCTTCCCTATAACACAGCTTCAACTTTGTTAAGTTGGTGGGTTTTCTCCCGAGAACTCCTTGTTCCAGGCTCTTCCACAAAAGTTCTAAAAAATTAAAGTCATGGCATTTTTACTTATGATTTGCTGGTATAATTCATAATTCATGTTCAATGTTCCATCAATGATGACAAGCAATCCTGGCCAGATGCAGCAAAAACAGGCCCATACCATAATACAATGACAAATGTGTTTTGCAAATGGCATGAAGTTTTTATGCTGTAATGCAGTGTTTTTCTTTCTCTGTACACAACGCTTCTCATTTAAACCAAATACCTTTATTTTGGTCTCATCTATTCACAAAACATTGTTTCGAGAGCCTTCTGACTTGTCCAGGCGATCTTTAGTATACTGAAGGCAGGCAGCGATTTTAGTTTTGGAGAGCAGTGGTTTTCTCCTTGATGGCAAACTCATGCAGATTAACATTAGCGAATGTATTACTTAGAGGTTACCTTAGGTTCCTCTGTGACCTTGAGGACTATTATAGGAGTCCATTTAATAAAAACTAGAAGGACAAAGGAGAGCAAAATAGGAGGCAATCCAAACATCAGGCAGATAAATATGCGGATACTGCTCTCTTGTGCTGCTCCACATGGTGATGGATCCAACTTAAGCTTGGTTCACACATAGTGACAGCGACAACGATGTCGCTGTTACGACACCATTTTCTGTGACGCAACAGCGACCTTGTAAGTCGCTGTTATGATCGCTGCTTAGCTGTCAAACACAGCAGACGCAGCAGCGATCATAACGTCACGCGTCGCTGTGGAAGCGATGCTGCGCTTGGTAACTAAGGTAAATATCGGGTAACCAACCAAAGTACTTCTCTGGTTACCCGATATTTACCTTGGTTACAAGCGCACACCGCTTAGCACTGGCTCCCTGCACTCATAGCCATAGTACACATCGGGTTAATAAGCAAACCTTTGCTTATTTCCCGATGTGTACTCTGGCTGTGTGCAGGGAGCAGGGAGCTGGCAGCACAGGCAGCGTGAGAGCGGCGGACGCTGTAACTAAAGTAAATATCGGGTAACCAAGGAAAGAGCTTCCTTTGGTTACCCGATGTTTACCTTGGTTACAGCTTACCGCAGGCTGCCAGAAGCCGGCTCCCTGCATCCTGCTCGCTTCAGTTCGTCGCTCTCTCGCTGTCACACACAGCGATGTGTGCTTCACAGCGGGAGAGCAACGAGCAAAAAATGAAGCAGGACATTCAGCAACAACCGGCGACCTCACAGCAGGGGCCGGGTCGTTGCTGGATGTCCCACACAGCGACAGCGACGGGACGTCGCTGCTACGTCACCGAAAATGGTGACGTAACAGCGATGTCGTTGTCGTTGTCGCTATGTGTGAACCCAGCTTTAGAAATGAAGGGATTGGAAGAAGCGATTGTCCTGATAAAAAAGTGATTAGACTTCCAAACTCCTTATAGACAATAAAACCGGATTATCTTCTCTACTATCTCAAGTGCTTTCTGATATCTTTATATGATGGGATGCCATCAGAGCAGCATATCCACTTCTTCACTTCCCTTCATTTCTAAGGTAGAGGCCATTCACACAGACTGATTAGCGGTACGATATGACCACCGATCGGTAAACTTTAATAGATCGGTGGTCGTTTGACTATTTGTTTATAGAGGCAGCCTAAAGACTGCTTTACACGCAGCGACATCGCTAGCTGGTGAAAGCACCCGCCCCCGTCGGTTGTGCGTCACAGGCAAATCGCTGCCCGTGGCGCACAACATCGCTCGGACTGGTCACACGGACTTACCTGCCTAGCGACGTTGCTGTGGCCGGCGAACCGCCTCCTTTCTAAGGAGGCGGTTCATGCGGTGTCACAGCGGCGTCACTAAGGGGCCGCCCAATAGAAGCAGAGGGGCGGAGATGAGCGGCCGTAACATCCTGCCCACCTCCTTCCTTCCTCATTGGCTGCGGCCGCAGGTACGATGTTGTTTCTCGTTCTTGCGGTGTCACAGATAGCGATGTGTGCTGCCACAGGAACGACAAACAACATCGTACCTGCAGCAGCAACGATATTTGAGATTAGAACGACGTGTCAACGATCAACGAAATGGTATTTTTGATCCCTAACGGTCGTTCCTGCGTTTCACACGCAACGTCGTCGCTAGCGAGGCCGGATGTGCATCACGAATTCCGTGACCCCAACGACATCTTGTTAGCGATGTTGTTGCGTGTAAAGCCCCCTTAAAGCAAACAATGTACATTGAATGATTTGTACTTGATTGCTCAGTGTGCATAGGCTGCCATTGTTTAAACAGATTGATCCACTGCCGAGATTGTTGATTTTTTAGGCTGTATAAAATATTTTACCCCATGAACTAGCATTTTATCGACCACTCCAGGGGAGGGTAATAATAGCCTTGAATTTCCTCTAGTTATAGACAATCTGTGTGACCGTTTATTGAGATGCTTTTTTAACGTTTTGCAGTCTTATGAGCATCATCAACTCTTTTTCTGAATTTCTCAAGGATGTCTTATGTTTGTTTTCTGAGGGTCTCAAAAATGTCTTTTGTTTGTGCCATGATACATTTCCACAAATGTATTGTGATGATCACATTTTGACAGATCCCTGTTCTTTAAATAAAAAGAGGTCACCAAGTCACACTAAGCCCTAGATTAGCCCTCCTGGCAAAAAAATCACATTAATATCGTATCAAAACCGCATCATGTATTGTTGTGGTTTTTTGCCAGAAGATTTCGATTTAGTCCAGGAATATGGTGCATAAATTTCAGCACCCAATCTCCATCTCTTGGCAAAAAAAAACCACACAAAAATGTTTTTGACGTTGTTTTGGTGAGATTTTCTGCCAGGAGATGCAGGTCTGTGAACTCAGTTCACCTGAGGCCTCCGACACACATCTGTGCCGCCGGTACGTGTTTGCCATTTTTTGCACGTACCGGTGGCACAGAGACACGTTCAGCAATGCTACCCTATTGTAGCAGGCACACACACGTAATACTACACAAAACGTGTGTCCGTGTGCGTTTGTACGTGTGTGCGTTTTTCTACACGCTGACATGTCAGTGTTTTCTCCGGCAGCACGGGTGTCACATGGCCCGCACCCGTACCACACGGGTGTAGTGTGGATGCGGTCCCGTGTGACACGCGCCGGAGAAAACACACGTGTCAGAGGAAAAAAAAAACCAACTTAACTCACCTTCTCCAGCCCTCCTGTCTCTGCCGCTGCTGTCACTTGCTGTCAACCGCCGCTCATTATTCTCATTTAATATCAGCACCATGGACAGCAGGAAGGACCACGTGAGTATATAAATAACCTGTTCTTCGTATGTTATCACGGATAGCATGCGGAGAACACATGTGGCCCGCATGTACCAGAGACACGTACTTTACCTGCACGCAACATGCAGGGGAAATACGTGTCTCTCGGCACGTGCGTGATTTTCACGTGTGTCGGAGGCCTGAGGTGAGGTCACTGAGTTCAATGAGGTCACCTAAAGTCAGTTTACCTGTGGTCACAGGTGGAGGACTGTGGGAACCTTCAGTTGTTACCTCAAATAAACTGAGTGATGTCACCGCTCACATCTGCAACTCAGTCAGTCTCTGCCTGAATCCACAGCATGCGGACATGTTCTGTGCCCGCACGCTGTGACTTCAGTATGTAGCAGAGCTGGTATCGTTGAGGGACCTCATGTGGATTATGTCAGAACTGGGTGTTTGGAGTTATTTAATTGGATAAAGAGGGTGTTTTTTTTGTATTTTATTTCATATAAAGGATTTTTCTGTGTTTGTGTTTATTTCTTTTCACTTACAGTTTAGTAATGAGGGTGTCTCATTGACATTTCCCATTAGTAATCTAGGACTTAGTGGCAGCTGTGAGCTGTCATTAACCTCTTATATTGCACCAACTAGGACAATCAGGATGAGCTGAGTAAAGTGTCGTGATTGTCGCATCTAATGACTATTTTAATGTATTTATTTATTTTTACACTTCTATCAAGACGCAGACAGTGTGGGTGATTCCAAGCAATCAGACAGACATACTGTCACACTGGGTGGGGGCACGGTTTGACTGCAACCATGAGAGCCACTGGGACAGCCAGTGGGAGGGTAATATGTATGAGAGTTAATGAGCATCCCTGCAAGTAGTACTACAGCTGCACAGGAGTAAATATAACACTCATGCTGTAATCCCCTTACCCCTTTCTACCACCATTTTAAGGCACAATATTCGGGTCGCCATAGAATTATATGGGATCAGCATCTGAGCAGACATTTGGGATTAATTCTGGTCACAAAAAAAAAATCTGCTTGGACAGGCCAATCCCGAATATCTGTGGGTTCGCCTATCACTAGTAGTTTATTTAATTCTATCCAGTAGTGAAGGGGTTAAGGTTCATTTCTATCCTGCTGGAATCTAACAGGTAGTTGTAACCTCATCTGCAGCCACTCCCTTCTGCTGTAAATATCTGCTCCTCACTATGCTGGCTATAGCTCATTCCTATGCTGACCATGTTGAAGAAACTCATCGCTGCATAGCTGTGGTGTTGTTACTATTGCAGCGGCGCAGTTTTCTACAGAAGAATCCAAGGTGTTCTTTGTGTTGTGTCTTTCCTCACCCATTTGTGTTACCTTCCTCATGTTGTTTTATTGTACTATATAAATTAGCATCTTGCTGGTGAGATCTAGAGCAGCTAGGGCCTAGGAGCATGATTGGCATACAGGGAGAAGGACCTGTCTAGGAATCTTAGGGAGTGCAGGGATAAGCCTCAGGTGAGTGTTAGGAAGTGACCCCGCTCCTCTCTTCCTAGCACCAGGGCCTACCGTTGTGCCATTTCCTTGGTATATCCTGTGTGCTGTGTCGCTCCCTGGCGCTCCTCCCCTCCATGACAGTACCCTGG
Organism: Anomaloglossus baeobatrachus; assembly: GCF_048569485.1. Classification (NCBI taxonomy): domain Eukaryota; kingdom Metazoa; phylum Chordata; class Amphibia; order Anura; family Aromobatidae; genus Anomaloglossus; species Anomaloglossus baeobatrachus. The sequence goes on along the minus strand of NC_134358.1, from coordinate 504,574,468 downwards.
TGTTGCACCTCTTGCTGGGAGTCCCTTGTTCGTGGCTTGACAGTGACCCGTGTGATATTTTTGACTAGTTTATTTTATTTTATTATTTATCTACTTTTAGGATTTATGCAAAAATCTAATGGAATTTTAGGCGAAATTTGTAATTATTTATGCAAAGACCGCTGGAGTAAGATAAGTAAGATGCAGCAAACTCATTAAGGGGCAAACAAGCATCTGCATCTGACGTGTCTTTCTGCTGCGGTGCGCTAGAAACAGAAATGTATCGGAGAACATTTCTGATATAATTTACCCCACTTGTGTGCAGAAGGTACAATTAATTTGTTGGCCAGCACCAGGCTCCAACCCTACAGCAGAGCTGGTATCATAACAACAAAACTCACATTTTTTACTGATACTATGAGTTGTGCAAACATTTTACAATTTTCCCAGCAGTTTTCTAGTACACATTGTTGTAGGACCCTAAAACTTTGCTTTTTAGGAAGGTCCATCAATTAAAAGGTGATCACAAAGAATTCTCCTGCCAGGTTGTCAATGCTTCTTCCCTATGACCCTGTCACAGTAGAGTAGAGATAAAAGTCAAGCATAGAAATGAGATAAGCTTCCATCAACCCATGAAAATGAGACGTCTAAAATGATATTGTTATAGTCTTTCAGGAAACCAATGGATCCAATAATTTGCGTTATCAATCAGCGATCATTTTAAGAGAAAGTTTGTTGACTGAAATTATAGTGCACACTTAACATTTATAAATCTTATCGGTGGATTTCTCCTAAAATATCTCTTATTCCTGTATATTCTGGTGCAGTCAGCAAAGTGTTCCCATTCACAGCCTTAATGGCCATGGGATTTATTTCTCTAATAAATTTAATGATCAATTCATTCTTGTCACCGCAGCTCTTCCCCAAATCAATTATATCAAATTTAAATATAATCACTTGCTCATCCTTTTTAACTCAGGGCCTCGTCGAACAATTAATTTCCATTAATGAATTACTGCCCCTGCCTGATCTCACTTTATTCAGATGTAATACTCTTCAGGTCAACAGATATGGAAATCAAAGTTTCAAACCAATGACATATTTTTGGGGGGGGACAGAACACTGTTGAGGGGATAAGTTTGGAATATGAAATGTAATAGAAAGAAGAAGAGCAGGAAAACTTTAAAGGTGCTTTCTAGGACTTTAATATTGATGAACTATCTTAAAGGGGTTGTCCACTACGAGGACAACTCCTCCTGATTCCACATGTTTCCCTCAGGTAAAATAAAAAAGACTATACTCACCTCTCATGCCGGCGCGGTTCCATCATTACCCGCGCTCACACGATGTTGTGACGTCACGCAACCCCCCCCCTGCGCCCAATTAGGGACAGTCTTGTTCTCCCTGCCTTTGGACAAGTTAATAAATCAACAGGAAGCGGGCGCTGTGGTTGTGCTCACTTCTTGTTGATTGCTCCTGTGTCTGAAGGAGTAGAGAGAGAAGCAGACGCCGATTGGACATGGGGCTCGTGTGACATTATGTGAGCACCAGCACCCCGAACCCTGGCACAGCTGGAACTGCAGCGGCTGCGGAGGTGTGTATAGGCTTTTTTTTTCCTCGGGGGAAACATAGAATTAGAATGGGTTGTTCTAGTAGTTGACAACCCCTTTGTGTCCTGCCGCCCCCATCAATCAGCTAATCAAAGGAATGTTGGGGCTTGGAGGTGGCACAGTTCCATGTGTAATGGTTGTGAGTGGAGATGAGCGAACCCAAAGGTTCGGTTTTCAGACAAACACGACTTTTAAAAAAAAAAAACAGTTTGAGTTCTAGATTCGGAAGCCTTATGTACGAACACCACTCGCACGAGCATCGCTTTGCTCAGGTACACCCGATTCTCAGCCCAGTGTGAGCCGCTTGCAGTGTTTGATCGGCTAGCACTGGGGGTAACAACAGTGTGATTGGATGCAGTGTGCACTGCCAATCAGTGACTTCCATTGAGGTTCGGGTCAAGTCTGAACCCGTGGAGGTTCCATTCAGCTACATCCGTCGAACCGAACTTCCACGGGTTCACTCAACTTTGGATGTGATACTTCAAGGCTTCTTTAATACAAGTGAATTGGAGAAAGCCTGCAGTACCACTTACAACCACTACAAAATGTACAGCGCTGTGCCACTTCTGGTGTTATGTGGCTTCTTAAAGAGGAACCTGTCACCAGATTTCGTGACTATAAACTGTGGCCACCACCAGTGGGGTCTTATATATAGCATTCTAACATGCTGTATATAAGAGCCCAGGGTCTTATATACAGAACAAAGATGGCCGAAAGAGGAGGCACTGAACCCGGAGAACGGAGACACCCATCCGACCAGTCTGCACTGCACTGACCCTTTAGGTGAGTATTATAAAGTGATTTTTATGTTCTACACAGCAACCTGGGTTCGTATATACAGCATGTTAGCAGAGTTGATTGGGAACTCCGATAACCTCCTGGACTTCACTGCACACACACTGCTTGCTGGATACTCACCTGTCACCAGCGATGCTGTTTCCGGCACTGTCCTCAGCGATGCTCCTGCTTTCAGGTCCAAAATGCAGAGAATATTCTATGAGCATAATGAGCTGGGGTCAGAAGTGAGACGCAGGAGAACCGAAGAAAACAACGCTGGATACAGGTGAACATAGAAAATCTTTTCATTTCAAAGACACGTGTTTTCTCTGGTACGTGTCACACATATGCAAACACAGATGTCACATGCGTGACACACATATGACACACGTATGACTTTACCCATGCGTGTGGCTTGTACCAGATTAAACACAGATGTCTGAAACCGGCTTATTACTGCTAGCTGTGCAGATTCTCCTTTATCTAGTGCTAACAGGGTTAAGTAGATCCTTTAGTCTCCTGAACTCTGAATGAAAGCTATAGCCAGCTGTTCTCTATTGCTTACTACCTCTGCTATAAAAACATCCCTCCTTGCCCAGGTAGTCGCCAGTGATAATTTCTGCTTAGCTTACCTCTAAAGGGAACCTGTGAGCTGAGGACCAGAAAGCCATTCAGAGAACATTTGCTGTGTGAAAGTTGTGTTGTTTTCCCTTTTTTGTCTGTTTTGTTTTTCCCCCTTTGGTCCATTCTTCATTAATACCTCTTGTCATTTGGAGTGCTTTGTATGATTGCTGTTTATTTTACACCTGTCTGTCTAATCCTCTATGTGTCATTAATCTAGAGCAGGATTAGCGTTCTCGCTGCCCTGTGCACTATACAAGGCTGAGTGTCAGGAAAAAACAGGGATAGGCATGAGATCGGCAACAGGGTGAGAGAACTCATATAGGGACATTAGGGAGTGCAGGAATCAGCCTCAGGTGACTTTAGGTGGTGACCCTGCTCCCCTTTGCCAAGTGCCAGGGTCCACTGTTGTATCGTGTACCCTGTGTGTTGTAGTGCTCGCCAGGGGCTCCCATGTACCTAGTGGAAACCCAGTAGTCACTGCGTGACAACAGTAAAGGGATATTACAGCCCACAGTCATAGAAATAGCGAGAAGAAGCCATAAAACAGTGAACAAATTGATCAGATAGTGTGTGTGACAGAACAGCACTGAAGAAGGTTAGCATATACTGTGCGAAGAAAAGAGAATAATACAGAGATTTAATTGACAGGGAGATATGACAAATGGCACTAATCGATCACAGTGGTTGTAATGCTGCTGCTGAATTTTACTTACTCATCTCCTTTACATTCATGCAGAAGCAGGTCTTCAATATTGCTGTAAGAAAATAAGTTAACTCTGTGATTTCCTTACAGAGTGTGCACATAGCAAACTGAGTTTTTTAACACAGTTTTTGAATTTGTTTAAGGTGTTAAGGCAGCCGGGATGGTGTACTCCCCAAAGGTGGAGCGGGCCCCGGGTGGATGAAAAGGGAAGGTGATGGCGGTTGGCGCCTAAGCGCTGGGCTGCAACGCCAGTAAGGACGAGCCAATACAGTCTTTGCAGGTTCAGGGTGTAGTTTACTCACAACTTCAGCTGTCAGCCCGGTCCCACTGGTCACTGCCATGATGGGCTCAGGTTGATCCCAGATCCGGTAAGGGGTCACCACCGGTGTTTTGAGAGAGAAGGAGTGAGAGTCCTATTTCTAGGGTGTCCCCCTCAGCAGTTAGGTAACCTGGCTGAGCTCCCGCTCCAAGCTCCGGGCCCAGTAAAGTCAAAGTTTTCCACAGATGTCTTGCCAGAACTATGGTCCTGATTGGTCTGCTCTTGATGTCAGTGTGTTGCGCCTATTTCTACCCCAAGTGGAACCTGCCCCTCAGGTGGCTGGCTTCAGTGACCAGGTAAGTCCCATGATCGTTATGGCTACCGCCCTGCCTACCCAGAGCCATCCCACCCTGTATGAAGGCTCCTAAACTGTATGTAGTGTGTGAATGTGGAACACCGGTGATTAACCCCCCTTACCTGAGATGAATACCGCACCTTAATTGAGGTGCAGTACACTGTGGCGACCAGAGCCTCAGAGGGGCACCACAGAATCACTAGGTTGTTGTAGTTTCAATTACTTTACCTATTTTTCGGGGTATTTTCTGTTATGTATTTGTATAATAAAATGGCTGCTATGGCCAAAAGTATCCAAAAAAGATGGTGTCAGAGTCGTTAATGTTTATATAAGGAGGGATCCGTGGAGTGAGATGTCTCCAGGGGGAATTCCGGAATCTACAATTCCATAGTCATACCAGAGGAGGTTTGGACTCTGCTGTAATGGGGTCAGCAGAGCGTTGGTGACTTTCATGCTCTATTGTCCTCACTTATTCTTGGTGACCCCACTCAGAGAGACAGAGAGACAGACAGACAGGCAGACAGACAGACAGACAGACAGACAGACAGACAGACAGACAGATAGATAGATAGATAGATAGATAGATAGATAATAGTGTCCTTGCATGTTAGTATCTGCACATGTCAGTACCTTACTATATGGACCTGCTTGTATATTGGAATGATCTTCGTACAATGTGTCTGGTTCATTTTATTAAGGAAAAAAGTCACATATTAGATTCTACACTAAGAATCTTGGCACTTTATATAAAAAGTGCCATAAATGTCAGGTGCATAACGTTTGTCATTTACAAGAGGTTGGAAAGAAAACTGCAGGATCCACGTGATCATAGAAAAAACATTTGTTGAGTATTATTGGATAATGTCAACCGATAAAGGCTGAAATTTCATCTGCACACCCTAAAATAGGCAGACAGAGCCAGCTCAGTCTCTGCGCTCTTTATACTGGGGTAGGCATGATCTGACAATCCAGATGTTACTAAACTACAATGCCCCCTATACTTTGCCAACCAGTATTTGGCACTGATTTAAAGCATTGTATTAAGTTTAAATGCTAATAGTGTTAATGGCGCATTAGATAAATATAAAACGAGATTTACATATAATGAGATCTCTTAAAATGTCCCCAATGTATCAGTTTTATAGCTTTCACAATTCAGTCTCATTTCGATGAGAGCCTCAAAAGCCACATAAAGCTGTATAGGTGCTTTTACAGTATTCTTATATAAAGTGTGAATTTAAAGGTTATGTTTAAGAGCGGACATAATCATAAAGAAAGTTCTATGGGACAAGTCTTGCTGAAAAAGCTGATGAAATGTATTGTTATCCACCATTTCCAATCTGATCTAATCTGGTTACAAATGCCTCTTCATTGATGGTTTGCTATAGAAAATAATTTATCATCTTTTTTTTCCTCAAAAAACTACCAATCCTCTTGCACAGTGGTTTCCAACCTTTCTAACTCTAAGAGCCTCATTCATGCTCTGATAAATGGTCGCGAGCCACCTCCAGAGCCCTCCAGTTCACCCACACTCCCTCAGGAGCTGCACCCAGACATTACCGGGATGATAGCCAAAGCTTTAGCCCAGAACTCACAGAGACCTTATACAGTAGGTAGCTTACTTACATGTGGATGTTCCCACTTTACTCCCTTTTGGTATTCTCTCATCAAGTCATCAAGCACTCCCACTATGGTATTCAGCTTCAAGTAGCCTTCTAACTGGCGAAACCTTGGCCATTGTATGTGCATCCAGATCTAGATTTCTTTATGGGGTCACTCAAAAGATTCCCCATCAGGAGGACCTGCTCTTAAAAAGTTTTCTAGACCTGGTGCTAATGCACCATATTGGAAGACAGCTACGAGCCACACTTCATAGGCCACATGTGGCTCCCGAGCTACAAGTTGGGGACCCCTGTTCTAGCAATTCCCTGATGTCCCCCATGAGTCTCCTTGCTTGTTCAGGCGGGTTCAAGTTAAGCGGTCATGTGGCCTCTACTATCAATCACAGGTACATCAAAACTTTGGTCACTAATTACCAGAATTGATAGCTATTCCTACCAGAAGGGGAAGCAAGAAGACCAATGGGGGACTTGGAGAAGCACAAAAGAACAGTAGCGGGGAATCGGTTGCTGAGTGTACTTTTTTTTATATAGACTATGTGGGGCCCAATTTTTTTATTTATTTAATTTATTTTTTAAATTGATGGTCAAACCCTTTAATAATATGAATCTTCTTTTTTTCCTGAACACTTGTAAGTATGATTTGAAGAAGGAGAGATCGTTGACTGTAGCCTTGCAATTGGAGAAGGTTCTCATGGCGCACCAGCATCTTAGAATGGCAGGGTTTTAATAATTACTTAGCCTTTAAGATGAATATGGTTCATCTTACACCGCAGAGCCTTGTAGTGGCAGGGTACTGCCTTAAAGACCTGTGCTCCGCGCCTGGAACCAGGTAGCTGTGTTTCTGTGGTAGCTGTTGCCATTCCAAGACGCCTTATGTGAACCTTCTCCAATTGCAATGCTATACAGCTGTCAGAACCCTACTATTACAAGATGCTGCAGCGTCAGATTTATCACCTTGATCTTGAAGGCTATATAATGATACGAACCCTGCCACTACAAGACATGGGAACGTTTTGAGTCACTATCTCCATCCTGAAGGCTATATAACAAGTAGAACCCCGTCACTACAAGATGCTGGTGCATTATATTGACCAGGACTCAGAAGATACCTATTTTTCTTATTACATCATTCAAGGAACCCACCATTGGTTACCTCTAATAAATACAGGCACTGAAGCGCCTCTTGCAATGCATATCTGAGTGACAACGTGAACAAGACCCATGCAGGGTCGAAACGTTGTTTTAGTCATTCATTTCCCAACACCACCTACTGCCCTATACCACATTTGTTAATAAACGTTGAACACTTTTTGCAAAATACTTCTGAGTGTGCTGTGATTAGAATTTATTGACTACGTGGGATTCTTATCCCCTCTACCAGCACCTCTATCCTGACTGAGTGCACGCCATACAGAATCTTTTGCTTCCAATCACAGACACTGTCTGCAGGTTTATATCGTACAGTAAAAATAAGGAAATAAAAACAGCACAGATACACTGTGTGCAGAATTATTAGGCAAGTTGTATTTTACAGAATCTTTTTTTTATTATTGATCAACAACTATGTTCTCAATCAACCCAAAAGACTCATAAATATCAAAGCTCAATATTTTTGGAAGTTGGGGTGTTTTGTTTTTTTAGATTTGGCTATCTTAGGAGGATATCTGTTTGTGCAGGTAACTATTGCTGTGCAGAATTATTAGGCAACTTAATAAAAACAAAATATATTCCCATCTCACTTGTTTTTCACCAGGTAAACCAATATAACTGCACAAAATTTAGAAATAAACATTTCTGACATGCAAAAACAAAACCCCCAAAATTAGTGACCAATATAACCACCTTTCTTTATGATGACACTCATCAGCCTACCATCCATAGATTCTTTCAGTTGCTTGATCTGTTTACGATCAACATTGTGTTCAGCAGCCACCACAGCCTCCCAGACACTGTTCCGAGAGGTGTACTGTTTTCCCTCCCTGAAGATCTTTCATTTTATGAGCGACCACAGGTTCTCTATGGGGTTCAGATCAGGTGAACAAGGGGGCCATGTCATTATTTTTTCATCTTTTAGACCTTTACTGGCCAGCCACGCTGTGGAGTAGTTGGATGCATGTGATGGAGCATTGTCCTGTATGAAAATCATGTTTTTCTTGAATGATACCAACTTCTTTCTGCACCACTGCTTGAAGAAGTTGTCTTCCAGAAACTGGCAGTAGGTCTGGGAGTTGAGCTTCACTCCATCCTCAACCCGAAAAGGTCCCACAAGTTCATCTTTGATGATACCAGCCAATACCAGTACCCCACCTCCACCTTGCTGGCATCTAAGTCGGAGTGGAGCTCTCTGCCCTTTACTGATCCAGCCTCTGGCCCATCCATCTGGCCCATCAAGAGTCACTCTCATTTCATCAGTCCATAAAACCTTTGAAAAATCAGTCTTAAGATATTTCTTGGCCCAGTTTTGACGTTTTATGTTATGTTTCTTGTTCAAAGGTGGGCGTTTTTCAGCCTTCCTTACCTTGCCCATGTCGCTCAGTATGGCACTCCAGTAACATTGCAACTCTTGAATATGGCCAAACTGGTGGCAAATGGCATCTTGACAGCTTCACGCTTGATTTTCCTCAATTCATGGGCAGTTATTTTGCACCTTTTTTGCCCAACACGCTTCTTGCGACCATGTTGGCTATTTGCCATGAAATGCTTGATTGTTCGGTGATCACGCTTCAAACGTTTGGCAATTTCTAGACTACTACATCCCTCTGCAAGACACAATTTTGGACTTTTCAGAGCTCGTCAAATCTTTCTTTTGACCCATTTTGCCAAAGGAAAGGAAGTTGCCTAATAATTAAGCACACCTTATATAGGGTGTTGATGTCATTACACCACAACCCTCCTCATTAGAGAGATGCACATCACCTGATTTACTTAATTGGTAGTTGGCTCTCAAGCCTATACAGCTTGGAGTAGGACAACATGTATAAAAAGTATCATGTGATCAAAATACTCATTTGCCTAATAATTCTGCACATAGTGTAAAGCATACAGCTACAAGCTGCAGCCCCCAGCCGAGTACTTATCTTGGCTGTGTATGAAAATAAGAGGAACCACATGCGGCTTTTTTTTTATTATTATTATTTAAATAAATAGTTTAAAAAACGGCATGTGTTTCCCCCCCAATTTTGATACTTAGCTATGATAAAGCCCGATAGCTGGGGGCTTGTATTCTCAGGCTGGGGAGACCCATAATTATTGGGCCCCCCTCCTAAAAATATCCATTAAATGTGACAATCCCAGCTCTTTACCTGGCTCTTCCCGATTGCCCTGGTTCGGTGGCAATCGGGTTACTAAAGGGTTAATCGCAGATCACAGCTGTCATTAAGCCATAGATTAGTAATCGGAGGCATCTATGAGACCCCCCATTACTAATCTGTAAGAGAAGGTAAGGTTCCCACGGCCCTCCACCTGTGACCGCAGCTAACCTGAATGACCTCAGGTGATCTCAGTAAAGTCAGTGACCCCACCTCAGTTTAATGAAGTACTGAGTTTAACTTGAAACGCGTTGATCGAGCTGTGGATGCACTTTTTACTGCTTGATGCACTGATTGTGATTTGGAATAAAGATACTTCACATGTACAGAGCTGAATCCTAACCTTTATTTGATCTTTGAATCGCATTAATGTAAGTGTTTTCATAGAAAGGAAGGTGAGAGCAATCACTTGACCTCCTTACATATTGGGATGGCTCAGCATCACCAAGAAAGGAAGGCTGATAAAAAACGTTTGGTGGGTCCCATCTTCAATGTAGGTAACAAGGTGATTTTATCATCCAAAAATATTATGCTAAAAATCATGGGTGCTGGCTTGTTCCATGAAGGCTGATCATCTGGTCAGCGCCTTCCATCACAGATTTCCTGGTAAATCTAGGTGTCCAGTGGCCCCCGTAGAACAGAGAGTACTGTCATGATTTCTCCTAGCAGTGTTTCTGCATGCAGTGACTCAAAGTTCTGCTGTCCAATCTTGCGCAGGGGTGTAACGCCCATACCGGTATTCCCGCGCTGTCCTGCCCCCCTCCCCCAGTGGGGACATTGGTTTCCTCACCTGACCGGACATCCTGTGGAGGCTGCCCCATCCCTACTTCATGCTGCTGTCTCCCAGGGCCTGTGTGCACCTCACAGGCTTCCTGGTTCTGCCAAAGGGTGCGCGTGTGTCCACGCCCCTTTTCTTAAGGGGCCAGCATACCCAAACCCGGAAGTGCCTCTTAGGTTAGCTGAGTGGTTGCAAGTACTTAAGCCACCTTTCCCCTAAGGGAGGTGCCTGGGCAACAAATCATATAGATTCCAAGTTCTCAGGTCCTTAGCACTGCTGCTGCTGTACTGTGCTATATACTGCTGATTTAGGTTTGTGATTTAGTGTTTTGCTGATACACTGCTGTTGTTATCCCAAGACTGCTGCTGCTGCTAGAAGCTGCCATGTCGGCCGTCAACCATTATACCCGTTACCATAAAGTGTCTTTACCAGCTGCTGCTGCCGCATCCATTCATCTAGGCCAAAACCTCAACACCTGCTGCTGCTGTTATCCTTCACCAGGGACTGTCTCTCTTGTACCCCTGGGGCCAGCTGTCACAGCACCAGTATTACAGCGTAACACCTTGTCTCACTCCTGCAGCGTAACACTCACTATTAGAGGCTCTGGTGAAAATCAGGTATGGTTCCAAAGTCAAACCCCTATGGGTTTTCTGTGTGCTGTGACCCAGTAGATCTGCTAAATCCTCTGCTCGCCCTGCGAGCATGACACGAGGCTTACAATGCTGTTAGTATGATTATGGACAGTTCAGCCGTACAAACAGAGGCAGGAACGTGCTGGGTTTCCTCTTGTTCAGAGTGATTATCTACCTATTTAGCTAGCTCCCTACCTCCAAATTATTGCCAGTTGTAGCTTATGCTCGGTAATGTCTGTGTGGCTTAAGGCCCCGTCACACTAAGCAACATCGCTAGCAACATCGCTGCTAACGAACAACTTTTGTGACGTTGCTAGCGATGTTGCTGTGTGTGACATCCAGCAACAACCTGGCCCCTGCTGTGAGGTCGTTGGTTGTTGCTGAATGTCCTGGGCCATTTTTTAGTTGTTGCTGTCCCGCTGTGAAGCACAGATCGCTGTGTGTGACAGCGAGACAGCAACAACTAAATGTGCAGGCAGCAGGAGCCGGCTTCTGCGGAGGCTGGTAACCAATGTAAACATCGGGTAACCAAGAAGCCCTGTCCTTGGTTACCCGATATTTACCTTTACCTGCTCTGTGCACATGTAGCTGCAGCACACATCGGGTTAATTAACCCGATGTGTGCTGTAACTAGGAGAGCAAGGAGCCAGCGCTAAGCATTGTGCGCTGCTCCCTGCTCTGTGCACATTTAGCTGCAGCACACATCGGGTTAATTAACCCGATGTGTGCTGTAACTAGGAGAGCAAGGAGCCAGCGCTAAGCATTGTGCGCTGCTCCCTGCTCTGTGCACATTTAGCTGCAGCACACATCGGGTTAATTAACCCGATGTGTGCTGTAACTAGGAGAGCAAGGAGCCAGCGCTCAGTGTGCGCTGCTCCCTGCTCTCTGCACGTGTAGCTCCGTGCGGTGGTAACCAAGGTAAATATCGGGTTGGTTACCCGATATTTACCTTAGTTACCAAGCGCAGCATCTTCCACGCGGCGCTGGGGGCTTGTCACTGGTTGCTGGTGAGCTCACCAGCAACTTGTGTAGCGACGCTCCAGCGATCTCTGCCAGGTCAGGTTGCTGGTGGGATCGCTGGAGCGTCGCAGTGTGACATCTCACCAGCAACCTCCTAGCAACTTACCAGCGATCCCTATCGTTGTTGGGATCGCTGGTAAGTTGCTTAGTGTGACTGGACCTTTAGTGTCCTGTGCTCAGTATTTGATCTACTGTTATACAACTTTGGACCTTTCTTCTGACTTTGCCTAGCCCATTGGTCTTGATCCGCTATCTTCCTGTAATTCTGACCTCAGACCGTGACCTGACTACACCTTTTGTTTTACCCCTTTGTTTATTACTAGTCCTCTAGCTATTTGACCCCGGACATCTAGACTACCCAGCCTCACACCTAGCCGGTGAGTCGTGACCAGCATCACAGATCTCATGCTCACAGGTGAACCCAGATTAAGTAAAGTGCAATGTTCTATCTATCGCAAGGCAGTCAGTGTGAACACTACACTCCGTGCAGATAGTTGTCATGCTACACATACAATCAATTATATCCCCTACGGGGATTTATTAGAGCTAAGAAGCTTTGCTCTGATGAGCAAATTTTCGTTAGCCCCGCTTCACACGTCAGTGATTCTGGTACGTATGTGCTTTTTTTATACGTACCAGAATCACTGACATACGCAGACACATTATAATCAATGGGTCTGCTCACACATCAGTGATTTTTCACTGAACGTGTCTCCGTGCAGCGTACACGCGTGTCCGTGATTCTGCACGGAGACAAGTCCGTTTTTTTCTGGCATCCGTGTGTGATCCGTGAAACACGTACCAGAAAAACACTGACATATTAAATAATAAACATTTTCAACTAACTTTTCCAGCGATTCGCTGTGCAGCCACCGCTCTCTGCAGCTCCTGCCCGGCTCATGAATATTCATGAAAGCAGGAACAGCCGACCCGGAAGTAGCTGCAGAGAGTGGTGGGTGGACGCTGCAGAGCCGAGGAGTTCAGCACCATGGACAACAGGAGCGAAGGCAGGTGAGTAATGTCTATTTGCAATCACGGATCAGGGATTGCACATGGACAACCCACGTGTGCCGTGAATCACGGAACACGGAGGGACATGTGTGTGTTTTACACGTCAGTGAAGAACGTCAGTGTTTTTCACTGACGTGTGAAGGGGGTGTTAGGTTGACCTAACGGTCACAGCTGTTGCCAGCGATGTCCGAATGCAGAGAGGGTACCGGTGACCCCCCCCTCTGCTACTCCGTCTCAATGAAAACAAGCGGACGCTGTTATACACATAAGACTGGAGATGTGCGGCTCCGAATAGAAAGTGTATTGATATTGTTTACATTACAAAGTTATACAAAGTTGATTAGGGCGTAACTATGCAACATACATATTCATTAAAGGCGTGAATTACAAATTCCCAGCAAGAGAAATTAATATAATGACTTATACTCCAATAACAAGATGTTTTTCAGTCGTCTCTAAGTCAAAACATTCTGCGTCCTTGAGGTTGGTCTCACAGTTTATTACACAAATAAGTCTGGTTCGGTCTTGCCAGGGAGAATGAATTTCTATTATTTTCTAAGTCAGTGAAAAAGGTTAACTCTTTCCTCACAATCCCCCCTATTGGCGTGATTGATGGACAGGGGGCCATCGAGAAGCTGTGGACTATAGAGAAAGCAGGCTAGCCTCCAGATACTTTCTGAGCCGCGGGTTTGCTCAGGGAGTGTCGTCTCACATCCGTCACCCAGGACTGCCTGCATGCCTCTCGATAGGAGTCTCATCATGATACGCCAAGGTGATTTCTAGAGGAAAGAGTAGAGAAGAGAAAAAAGGCATATTAGTGATTTCATACGGGTACTGAATAATCATTGTATCTACATTGTTTCAAGCAGCGGGAAAACAAAGCCATTAGCAACTTGAACACTACATAAGCAACTAGTAAACAGAGTAACACTTGGAACACTGATAGTCTGTTGTAACAGCCTCCCCATTAAAACACTTTGTTTATTGGGACTGGTATGGCTAAGTATGGCATGGAAGAGGCTGTCACAAGTGCGTGTGTACATATCCAGCAGTCTGTGATCTCAAGTTTTTCAGCTAACACTTCATGATGGGTCTCAAATGAATTCTGCCGTGGTGTAGAAGGCCCCAAAAAGGGAGTACACATAGAAATACTTATCAGCAGTATTAGGCCTTCTTGCAGTGGCTGGCATGGACCCATGTCGATCTCCCCTCAATTTTGACGGAGGTTGGAGTGGTCAGCTGGACAGTCAAAGGCCCTTCGAATCGTGGCTCAAGGGTCTTTTTCACGTGCTTCTTTAGGTAGACCCGGTCACCAGGCTTTAGAGAGTGGGTTCCTGGAACGGCATCAGGATCAGGTAGAGAAGAGTAGACCCTTTGGTGGGTTTCAGTTAGTCTCTTCCGCAGGGAAACAACATAAGACGTTAGGCTATCACATTGCAGGTGTAACTCCTGTGGGAAGTAGCATCCTAATCTGGGTGCACTACCAAAGAGTATTTCAAAGGGTGAGAGCCTGTGCTTTCCCTGCGGGGTAGTCCTTATAGAGTAAAGAGCTATGGGGAGACATTCTGTCCATGTTCTACCAGTCTCCTCCACTGCCTTGGCTAGCTTGAGCTTTAGAGTTCCATTTAACCTTTCCACTTTCCCTGATGACTGTGGGTGGTAAGGTGTGTGTAAGGCTGACTGAATGCCTAACAGGGCACAGGTGTTCTGGAAAACTTGTCCAGTGAAATGAGTACCTCGGTCTGACTCTATGACTTCAGGGAGTCCAAACCGAGGCACCAGCTCACAGGCCAATTTCTTTGCTGTAATTCGGGCCGTGGCTGAGCTTACAGAATAGGCCTCTGGCCATCCTGAGAAGAGGTCTACACAGACAAGTACAAACTCGTAGATGCCATGTTTTGGCAACTGTATATAGTCTATTTGTACTCTTTGAAATGGGGCAAACGTCTTTGGCATGTGTCTTTGCGGGGTTTTAGTTAGCTGGCCTGGATTGTGTTGTTGACAGATGTGACAAGCTTTTATTCTCTGGGAGGCGTATTGTCTGAAGCCGGGGGCTACCCAATATGGTTGCATCTGGTTCATGATTGAGTTTGTGCTACCGTGTGTGGGATAGTGGAGTACTTGGAAAATGGCAGGGAACCAACTGCGTGGCAGGACGGGAAGTCCGTTTAGGCGCCAAATCCCCTCCACCTTTTCTGCCCCCTTGGCCCGCCATCCGGCCTTTTCTTCCTCAGAGGCGTTTTCTTGTGTCTCAAAGAGGTTCTGCATTTCTTCCTCCGTCGTTGACACTGTTTCCGTCTCCTTCAAAGGGAGTAAGGCGGCTTGTTTTGCTGTTTGATCGGCCAAGCGATTTCCCCTTGCCTCGGGTGTTTGAGCCTTGGTGTGGGCAGCAACCTTTATGATTGCTAGCTGTTTTGGTATCAAGGCTACTTCCATTAGTTTCTTCACTGAGGCTCCATGCCTGATGGGATTTCCTGTTGCTGTGAGGAATCCTCTTGTCTGCCAGATAGTGCCAAAATCGTGCACAATGCCGTGTGCATAGGCTGAGTCCGTGTAGATGTTCGCTGTTCGTTCTTCCAGAAACTCAATTGCCCAGATGAGAGCAAGAAGTTCTGCTTCTTGAGCAGATATGCGTGGAGGTAGCGGTTGCTTGGCTAAGACTGCATATAGTGTCACTACTGCAAATCCGGTGTGGAACTTGCCTGCTTCATCAGCGTATCTGCTACCATCCACAAAAAGTTCAAAGTCTGGATTTGTAAGTGGTGTTGCCTGAATATTGTGCAGGGGCTTTGCCTCATGTTCAATGAGTTCCTGACAATCATGATCAAATGGTGCGCTGGTACGTTTGTCACTCTCTTCTGTCCTCTCTTCTGTCCCCCCCCTTCTAAACTTGTGAAGATCAGCAGATCAGCAAGGTTTAGACTTGTAACTTGAGCAAATGAGATGTTTGGGGGTAGCAACAGCGTGCACTGAAGTCTGACTTGTCTTGCCATGGAGAGGTGTTTCAACTGTACTTGATTGAGAACAGCATAAATGTCATGGCTGGTAAGGATGGTAGTCAGGAAATCGAGTGAGATTTCAGATGCTTTCTGCAGTATGTTTGAAACTGCTGTAACAGCACGGACACAGGTTGGTGCTGGTTTTGTGACGTTGTCAAGTTGAGAGGAGTAGTACCAGATTATGTGATGTTTGTCCGTCTTCTGGGTGAGTACTCCTACGGCAAATCCTTGAAGCTCTGCTACGAACAGATTAAAGGTGAGATCATAGTTTGGTAGTGCCAGAGCAGGTGCATCAATCACTAGTTCCTTGAGCTTTTTAAAGTTTTGTCGAGCTTCTTCTGTAAGGGAAAAAGGAACATTCTTTGTGCAATCATACAGCGGTTGCATGAGTAGTGACGCATTGGGAATCCACCGTCTGCATTTATCTCTGCTTGCTTTGCATCCTACTTCTGCCAGAAAGGTAAACATTCCTCTTCACTAGGGCAGCACAGTAGTAAATCATCCATGTACTGGTAGATGTACTGCGAGAGGTAGCGGGAGGGGGGATTGTCTCAGCTGCGGTGGCGTAATTCCAGGCTTGACTGAAACTTTTACTGTGGGCACGGGTAGTATGCCGAGGTCAGTTTTTGATGTGGACCAGAGTTTTGCAGGAACTTGTAGAAGTATTGGATCCGTGTTTACTTTACGTGTAACATCAGATTCTGGTTGATCTTCGATTATCTGGAGGGTGCACAGGATTTCTTCTGGGATATCTTCTGGAATTTGCAGGATAGCAGATCCCTCTTCATTGTAGACAATCTGAGCTTGTAGTCTTGATAGTAGATCTTCTCCCACTAGGGCATCTCCACCCAAGGGGGACACTAAGAATTTAGACACGAACATGTGTGGTCCCAGTTTCACCTTCAATGGATGTGTTATTGGGAATATCTGGGCTTGTCCATCAAATCCGGATACTACAGTAGCTTCAGATGAGATGGATCCTTCAGGCACTAGGTTCCTGGGGTTCAGGAGCGTGAGGCTCCTGAGTCCACCAAAGCTCTTATTTCCTTGTTGCCAATGTGAAGGGGGACGTGTATAAATGGACCTCTGGCATCCCTATCCCGTGCTGCCGCACGTCAGGCAGTCTTCTCCTGCTGACTCTCGGGTTGGTTTTGAGTGTCCCTCTTCTTCTTTCTACAGTCTCTGATCACATGTCCTCTGATCCCACAATAGTAGCAGGTCGGTGCCTTCCTTCTTGTACCTTCTGGCTGACCGTCCACTGCTGCTATGACAACTTTCTTGTTGCTCCTTTTATCCTTTGCGTCGGTTTCTAAGCCACTTGCTTTGTTGACTAGAAGATCTATGTCTTCCATGTTTCTCCATTCTGGGCAGCACGCTTTCAATCTTTCTGCCAGAGGTGCATGTATTCCATCCATGAAGGATCTTACCATCAGGCGACGTATTGCACCCGCTTGTAAGTGCAGCCCTTCATCTGCGAATGACTGCATCAATCTGTAGTAAAATGAGCTGACATTCTCCACAGGACCTTGATGCACTGGTCCCATTGTGCCCTTAGTTCTTTGCTCCTGGGCGCAGAAGAGATTGAGTCTTATCATGAAATCTTGGCCCGATTCCACATTACGGGTATTGTCCGGAACATGTCCTGTCAGGTGGGCAGTGAGTTTGGCATACAGTTCGGGAGACATTTTAACTCTACACAAACCTTCCATGTCCAACCAAGTGCTTCTGTAGGAGACCTGTATTTGGTTCAGGTAACGTGAAAAACTGACTGGGTTTCTAGTCGGGTCTGGAGCATTTTGCAGGAAAGCCATCTGCTCAGCTGGAGTCCAGGGTACGTAGTCATCATACGTACGAGGAACTGCATCTCTGGGAGCATCTGGGTTTTGTGGATTAACAGGTGGTCTTATCAGGACTCTTCTTTCCACTACGGGATAGAGAGGCACTGGTGCTGTGGCTTGTAGCTTGTGCTGTGGGGCTCCACAGGCTAGGCATGTTTCACTCCAGTCCGGATTTTGTTGGCCACAGTTTGTGCAGGTCCATCCCGGGGATCCTGCTATTTTTGAAGCTGTTCCAGGAGTAGCTGACAGGTACAGAGGAGGCTGCTGTTGATCCTTCTTAGCCTTCTTCCCAGCTTCTTCCCATGTGTCTGATTCTTCATGGTATATCCAACCTTGATCGTGGGCTGTTTTTGCCATGTCAGAAAGAGTTCTGACTAGTTTAGTCCATGATTTATCTGCTATCACTTCTGCTCTAGTTAATTGATCCTTCCCCTTCAATCCAAATGTCTTAAAAACTTCCTTGGACTGACTGGCTGTTCTTTTGCCATGATAACACGTAATGAGATGTTGCAGGGTGCATCCAGCTCTTCTGTCTTTTGATATTCCTTGCCCCATTCTTCTTCTTCTATCTTCTTCAGCTTTTAGACCCTTGAACGTCCTTTGGACTAAATCTACCTATCCTGGAGATACTCAGAGACTAACTCCTTTTGTATTCCCACCTAAGGTGAGGTCTAGAACCACCTTTCCTGGAAGTACCCAAAGACTGATTCTTGATCTGTATTCCTACTGAAAGGTGGTGTCCTAACTTCAGAGGGGGCTGAGAATGTTGAATGGCGCTGGGTTACCCTTCTTGTACCAGAGATACACTCTATATCCGATAGCAATGGCAAACAGGGCTATTCCCACTAACACTAGGGCAGTGAATAACACCTCCATTGGACAGAGCAGGTACACTATTCCCTTTCAACACTCACTGATGTATGGGATCTATGACAACCAACAAGGACAACAGCACAGAAGTAAAGCGCAGGAGAGCAGACACGCGACACACGGAGAGGCAGAGAAACACAGAGAAACAAACAAACAAACAACCAAACAAGGCACAGAAAACATCAGCTGGCAAGGCTCTCTCAGAGTTCAATAGAAACCCGCCAATAACCCAGTATCTACTCACAGTGTACCTCTTGCGCGTTGAGGAGAGGGGAGATCAGATGTGGGGAGCATAAAGAGAAGAATAAGGTTCAACTCTTACCTGGCCAGGTGTTTCTGGTCCCCACGTCTGGTCCACTCCTCCTCTGAATGGGAAGACAGTCCACTGCGTCCTGGGATTAGAAACACGGGTCCCTGCTTTTCGGGCGCCAGATAATGTTAGGTTGACCTAACGGTCACAGCTGTTGCCAGCGATGTCCGAATGCAGAGAGGGTACCGGTGACCCCCCCTCTGCTACTCCGTCTCAATGAAAACAAGCGGACGCTGTTATACACATAAGACTGGAGATGTGCGGCTCCGAATAGAAAGTGTATTGATATTGTTTACATTACAAAGTTATACAAAAGTTGATTAGGGCGTAACTATGCAACATACATATTCATTAAAGGCGTGAATTACATATTCCCAGCAAGAGAAATTAATATAATGACTTATACTCCAATAATAAGATGTTTTTCAGTCGTCTCTAAGTCAAAACATTCTGCGTCCTTGAGGTTGGTCTCACAGTTTATTACGCAAATAAGTCTGGTTCGGTCTTGCCAGGGAGAATGAATTTCTATTATTTTCTAAGTCAGTGAAAAAGGTTAACTCTTTCCTCACAGGGGCCTTAAGGAGATACAGAACATGAAAACAGATTAAGAATGAGAGGTTATAAAAAAACAAATAATTCATAAATCCTTAAAAAAAAATCTCTAAAAAAGGGACTCTGTCAGCAGGTTTCTGCAATGTAATCTGAAGACAGCATCCTGGGAGAATTAAAACAGACCATTCAGCCCTTTCTGTTATCTCACAGTCTGTTTTTGTTTACCTGCAATGTTATTATAAGCCTCTTATCTTTATCATTAGTGAGTCTCAGCAGAGCTCTTGTCCGGCTCCACCCCCTTTTGTGATTAGCAGCTTCTGTCTATGGAAATGTACATTGAAAGCTCCCAGAGCTCTGATACATACAAAAAGTAAAATCTTTCATTGTGTAAAGCCTGCTTTACACCTTACAATTAAGCATAGGATATCGTATGCGATGTGACACGCCCCCATCGTATGTGCGACACGTTCAATTTGTTGACCGTGTCGTGTGACGCCCTGGGCAAGCCAGGGGTCACAGGTCACAACATCACATGCACCCCCACATTCCCTGCAGGTACATCCAAGCTAACCCAAAATCCTTGTTGCCTTCCTCCAGGGGCTGATGTCCACACCAGGGGGTGGGCCAGGCGGTTGGCTCCACCCACCGAGGAGTTCACAGCCCTGGAGGCGGGAGAACCAGGCAGATAGAGTTTGGACAGGAAGAAGAACAGAGTTAAGTGAGGGAAGTGAAAGTAGAAGGAAGTGAAGTGGTAGAGGAGCTTAGGAAAGAAGCTGAAGTAAAGTGAAAAGAAACAGTTTGTAAAGCCTGAAGTTGGTCCGGGTGTGTGCCCCGGACAGTGACAGCAAGGTCAGCAGACGGCGGTGATAGTCTGCAGGGGGACTGCTTGGAGGTTGCTGGAAGGACCGCGGACGGGTGGTGACCCGGCGGTACCGGAGCAGTATACGAAGAACAGTCAGCACCAGGGCAGGGGCCTTTCGGATCCCGGCAAGGCTAGGAGTCGCCATAATTTGCCAAATCCGTCAGTGAAGGGGACGTCTGTCTCCTAACAACCAAGTCCCGATTGAAGTCAACAGCCCGACCGTGAAGGGGAGACACCGCCACCGCCAGGGCACCAGTTTCCCAGGGCCAGCGCCTGCGGGCAAGAGTAGAGCTCCTTCGGCCCAGCTTGAAGCCGAGGAGTGGGTAACCGGTGGGAACCCATCGCTACCAAAAGGACTTTACATAGGTGCAGGGAAGAGACCGTCACCGCTAACTGCAGGGAACATCAGCACCGTGAACCGTCCGAGGGACCCGTCCAACCAGCCGTTTGTTTACCGAGAACTGTGTCGTGTTTACTGGCTGAGTGAGTACCTCCGTGCCGTGCGGCACAGTGCTGTCCCTGCGCCCCTGCACCTCCACAGGCCCCATCCCCGCCTGTCCGCCATCCCAATCCCATCACCGGGCCCCGGGAGCACCACAACCCCTACCCACGGAGGGCACATCAACAACTGGCTGCTCCATACCATCACTCCCGGGCTCCCCATACAGAGCAGCGGTGGTGTTAACAAATCACCACAACCCTGGGTGGCGTCACGGACAATAAACTATCCCAAAACACCAATTCCCCTTTTCACTCATGGGCGAGGAGCGCCGCTCGAGTCCCCGGGATCCGGCCCATCGCTCGAGCCACCGAGCAGCGGCAGGCCGCAGCAGCCGCGGCAGCCGGACCCGAGCAGAGGGAGAGCGCGGCGTCCCCTCCTCCGCCCGCGACAGTCGCACAAACGATTAATTGCTGTCACACGTACTTACCCTTCCATATGACCTCGATGTGGGCGGCGAACATCCACTTCCTGGAGTGGGAGGGATGTTCGGCGTCACCGCGATGTCACGCGGCAGCTGGCCAATAGAAGCGGAGGGGTGGAGATGAGCGGGACGTAAACATCCCGCCCACCTCCTTCCTTCCGCATTACCGGAGGGAGCCGCGTGACGCAGGTAAGATCTGTTCATTGTTCCCGGGGTGTCACACACTGCGATGTGTGCTGCCTCGGGAACATTGAACAACCCGACGTGCAATTTTTAGCAAATGAACGACGTGTATGTGATGAACGGTTTTACGTTCAATCGCAATCGCACGTAGCTGTCACACGCTACAACACTACTAACGATGCCGGATGTGCGTCACTTACGACGTGACCCCGCCGACACATCGTTAGATATGTTGTAGCGTGTAAAGCCCGCTTTAGAATGGCTGCAGCCAGTAATCTATGTGATACATCGTTGAACTCGGGATATCGTTACCTATATCACGCTGCTCTTGTATGAAGTAGCAAAAACCTGCTGACAGATTCCCTTTAAGTGTTAACATTACCAGAAAAAAAACATGCAATTCTTTTCTAAAATGCAAAAGGATAATACCAGTTCACGTTTGGAGAGAAAGGGTTAATAGACCGCGCTGCCATAGAAAAGAGGATTCATGTAGAAGGAATGAGTTTGTCTACACGTTTCAAAGCCTTATGGCCTCTTCCTCAGGAGAAATCTTATATATCATATATGATTTGTCCTGTGGTTTTGACTTTGACAGCCACCCCCAGTTGAGTCTACCCTTACATCACTTTTGCTGACAGTGTTTTAGGATAAGACTCTATGTGCGCATACTGTCTCTTCCAGCACTGTTAACAAAGGATAATTCCAGCAATAATGAATTGATTATATTTAGTACTGCCTATAGTGTTCAATTTAACAATATTAAAAGGATCATCTCTAAACACATTCCAGTTCTCTACCAGGACTCAATTTTTAACCAAATTCTATCCAAACAACAAAGAAGGCGCTCTTTAGGCAATATGCTATCACCTAGTACAGTATGTATCTTAAACCAGTCTTGCCCAAAATATGACTTTCAGTGAAACACTTTTTTAAGGATCAATATATTTTTATTAAACAAGTAAGTAAAAAGTACTGAACAAATCCAGGCATTCAATTAGGCAAAAATAATAGAACAAGTAAAGTTTGGTCCAAGCAGGAATCATCCCGCACTCTTGATTAGATATGTGCCTAGAAAACATTCAACAATAATTGGTATAATGCCATAAACAAAGTCTTTATCCATTTAAAATTAAAATAACAAATAAACAAGAGAAATAGAGAGTAAGAAAAGAGAAGAGAGATGAAAATGGAAGAAGGGATATAGAATAGGGGAAACGAAAAGATGGAGCAAGGGGGGAAGGGGGGGGGTATCAGGTCTCCAGGATCCCCTGTTCAGTGAAACACTTTTATAAATGTGCTGTTGCTACATGCAATATGTTCTAATATGCTAATAAAACAAATAAAATTGAAAATTATTGGTATATCAATTCATTTATCATCTGCAATACGCACCATGTAGTATATTGTGTTTTTTGCATTATTTGTAACTTAAGAAACATAGGGTGTACTGGTCACAACTTTGAAAAAAAAAAGGATATCAGAATTTTAATAATAGAAATAGAACTTATTATGGTGTAACTAAGAATTTTTTGGACCTGCATAACAAAGACATAAATGGGTTTTTAATTTTCTGGTAGAGAGAACTAATTTTCTTGATAGAGGAGGAGATTGTCATAAAACGTTTGTTTTGAGAGAAGCTTTTTTGATAATGAGACTAGACAAGAAACACCCCAAAACACCCTAAAACAATACCACGCTGATCGATTAAAACAATATTAGTAATCAATTCTTTTTGTTTCATGTATTACAATAAATAACATATGTTTCATGTATTACAATAAATACATGCTCTCCCCAGCACCCAAAGTTCGGTGCCTCTGAGTGACCTTCGACTCTGCCTTGTCACTCATACCACACATCCAATCCCTCACCATCTCCTGCCATCTTCAACTCAAAAATATTTCCAGAATCCGTCCTTTCCTCAATTCTCAATCTACAAAAATGCTAGTGCATGCTCTCATAATCTCCCGCCTCGATCATTGTAACATCCTCCTCTGTAGCCTCCCTGCTAACACTCTTGCACCTCTCCAGTCCATCCTTAATTCTGCTGCCCGAATGATCCACCTCTCTCCTCAATACCACCCCACTTCTCCTGTAGGCAAATCCATCCATTGGCTCCCAATCCTCCACCGTATCCAATTCAAACTATTTACACTGACCTACAAAGCCGTCCATTATCTGTCTCCTCCGTATATCTCTGAACTAATCTCCCACTACACTTTAAAACGTAATCGCCAGTCTTCCCAAGATCTCCTTCTCTCCTCTTCTCTCATTCATTCCTCATGCAACTGCCTCCAAGACTTCTCCCGAGCATCCCCTGTCCTGTGGAATTCACTGCCTCAACATGTCAGACTATGTGCTACACTTGCAAGCTTCAAACGGAACTTGAAAACTCATCTGTTCAGAAATGCCTAAAGTCTTAAATGACCCCACTGCGTCACCACCTCCGGAGCTGCTGCCTTACCACCGTGACGGAACTGCCGCTCGACCAACACCCCACCTACTGTCTCCTCCCCAAAATCCTTTAGAATTTAAGCCCGCAAGGGCAGGGTCCTCTTCCCTCTGTACTAGTCTGTCTATTGTAACTTGTTTATGTATTCTATATGTAACCCCTTCTCATGTACAGCACTATGGAATCAACGGTGCTCTATAAATACATATCATTATTATTACTATTAATAATAATAATAATAATAATAATAATAATACTATGTTATTCTTGCAAATTTTCATCTAACTATATATGTAATATGATTGGTTGTTGTTTGTTTTAAATGATGGTGAGTGTTTCTCCACCAATGGAATAAAGTTTGGAAGATTTGATTTACTTATCCTGATGTCAATCCCTTTTTTTCCGTGTATTGATCTAGTTTATTTTGTGATTTCCTTTGCCTTTTCAGTTTCTGCCAAACTCAACTTTGCTACTTACTTTTTAACAATGAAAAATAATTTGCTATTAAAAACCACAAGTCACCAAAGTTGAGGAAAAAAAAAAATCAATATCATCTTGTTCTTTCTGCTAAAAATTCCACCACGCTCCCCCTCTTTATCCATTGAATATAAATGCAATATAAGAGCTCTAGTTACTTGCTAGAAAGTGTCTTCTGTCCCTGGTCATAACTGCAAGGATGTTTTTCAGATACAGAATTTTATGGTTGGATTAAACTTTATTTTCCATAATAGGCCACCTAATAAAAACTCTGTAGCCATGTCTTTCCTCCAGCTGGGGGCCACGGTTAACACTTTCACTTCATAAATCATTATAGAACGGCCAGATGTTCCCAGAAGTAAAAGCAAAAAGGAAAAAAAATTGAATATATTGGATTGAAGGTGATTGAAAGAAAATGTGCTACAAATTGCCGGCCATGCAGATGTATAAGCAGATTAGAGAAAGGTGTTAGTCAAAGGAACGTGAAAATCCCAATGACAAGACTTTACGTGTGTAGATGCATTTAATGTAAGGCATAGAGAGCACAAGGTAGCTTGTTCATTTCATTCTTGTTGATGCCTCATTTAGACATCCTTTTTTTCATTTGAGAAAAACGCACTAGGCTTCATCAGAGTTTGGACAGATTTTATCGGATGAGAAAAATAACCTCTCCAATCAACTACAAAATGCATACAGCTGCACACTAATATGCCATCAATGTATAAGGGAACTCTGGTACTGCATTACTGCTATATGAAAAAATGAGATTTTAGTTTATGAATTGGCCAATGCATGTAAGCCCGGAAACCAACGACAAGGTAAATTTCAATAATCCGGGTTCATAAACTAAAAATCTCATTTTTTCAAATAGCAGTAATGCAGTACCAGAGTTCCCTTATACATTGATGGCATATTAGGGTACAGCTGTATGCATTTTGTATTTGCTATGTTTTTTCAGCTGGCACCTATTCATATTTGTAGGATCTGCGGGTCAGTTTTTTTTTTAATATTTGTAGTGAATTTCTTTCTGACTGAGCACTCCGGCCTATAAACCAGGCTGTGTTCACAATCCTTATACCAGGAGTCCTAGCTGCCCAAACATGGAGTTTAGTCCAAAAGCAAAGGAATCCAAGAAAAAAGAACACCGGGCACTAATCAGTATGCTGACCGATATCCAAACCAATTCACTTTTTCACTAGGACTCCAGCACAGCTTACTCGGGCTTGGTTACAGCTATGCTCCGGACACTGGTGCTCCTTCCAAGCATAAGTCTCATCCAACGAAGCAAAAGAAGAGGAGGGCACTCACCGGGCTGCCGTATACCAAAGAATCCGCTTATTTCAGCATCAGGTAAAATTTAAAAACAGCGGAGGGGAGGGGGGAGGGATGCACTGCACAGACAGCAGACGACGGCCGTTTCGTGCTAAGCAAGCACTTCAACAGGGTAGACCTGTTGAGGTGCTTGCTTAGCACGAAACGGCCGTCATCTGCTGTGCCGTGCATCCCTCCCCCCTCCCCTCCGCTGGTTTTACATTTTACCTGATGCTGAAATAAACAGATTCTTTGGAATACGGCAGCCCGGTGAGTGCCCTCCTTTTCTTTTGCTTCGATGGAGGTTAGTCCAAATAGTGGCATTTGAAGTTAGATTTTTTTGTCTAGCTGCCCAGATACGGATGTTTTTAACCTAGATAGTGGCATTGTAGTTAGGTACCTGGATTATTGAGATTTACCTTGTCGTTGGTTTTCGGGCTTACATGCATGCATTGGCCAATTCATAAACTAAAAATCTCATTTTTTTTTCATATAGCTGTAATGCAGTACCAGAGTTCCCATTTCAGATGCTTTATATAAATGATGTTAGTTTAAGGACTAAAATTCTGCTTAATTTTCTAGGTGATAACTATTAGATCAATGTGTTTGCGACAGCACTGCAGTCCATTTAACTTCAATTGGCCCAGGTCTTGTAGGCAATGTGTTATGGGGACTATGAGTCTCTTACTCTGGTGATATGTAGGCTCACCAGCAGTCAGACTCATACCGATCTAAGGCTCTGTTCACATATCCAGTAGTTGATTAAGCTTTTGGATATGTTTTGGAATCATACAAATGGAATAAATAAACATTTCAGTACAAGACACATTCAATGTGAATGCAAGTCTGAAAATGTAATAATAATATTTGTACAGCACCAATGTGACGCCCTGGCCTATCAGGTTGTCACAGGGTATTGTGCAATCTGCCCTTCTGTGCAATATCCACATCCTCCTTGGTTACGGGTCCCCAACTAATGGTGTTGCCAACATAAGACAATTAAAATCCTAGGAACACTCTGCACCACACCCACCAAACACATGAGTGGACGGCCTAAGTAGAATAGGGTTGCCCACTTGGGGGAGTTGGTAAGGGGAGGTCAGAAGTGTCAGAAGTAGGTCAGTAGGAGTGAGGAAGTGTAGGAGTGAAGGAGAGAGGAGGTCTGGAGTCGGGCTCCTTGGTAGTGACTAGGTAGCAGACGGTGGTCTGGGCCTAGTAGGAGCTGGACCCCTGGTCGCAGGGGATCGTGTCAAGGGGCACGGAACTGTCGAGGAGGACAGCCGGCGGCCTTGTACCATCACCGGGCTGGGACCATGGCACGACGGGGTACATGGACCCTAGGTCAGGGAGTAGCTTCAGGCAACCTGACAATTGACTTGACGAGAACCGAGCCTTCAAGATCCGCTCTCCACCCGCTCCAAAATTGGGGTACTACCTCAACGAGGGGGATAGGACTTTTCACTAAAACGGTCCAGGAAATCCCAAGTGTGAACCCTGAGAGCAAGCTCCCTCAGTTAGCCACACTGGGGAGCGGGACCCGACTAGTTCTACACTACAGGGGCCAACTAGCAAGAAAACTTAGTGCCAAGAGGAAGGTCACAGATCATTAGGCAACACCAGTGGGAACGGGACCCAAACGTGCTCCCCTCGGCGGCAGCCTGTCCAGAACTGTGGTTTACCAAGTTGTCGGTGTCAGCTCTATGGACTGAGTGAGTACTCAAGTGACCCTTTCACTCCCAATGGCACTCCCCAACACCATCACCGAGTCCCGGGGCATCCCCCCTACCCGTGGAGGGGTTAAACACCTAGCTGCCCACTCCATCGACCACAGGTACACCCAGCTGCAGCTGTGGTACTCCACCTTACCACGCACCACGGGTGGTGTCACGAACTGTAAATATACAATCCCCTGTAAATACCTCCTTTATTTGAGTGGCCGCATGACCCCCGGGTCTGGTCGCCCCTCGAGCCACCGTGGATCTGGATCTGAGCAGCCCGGCTGCTAACGCGGGGTCGGCACACCAACATGTTCCGCAAAACTTTACAATTCAGAGGGGACATGTAGAGACAATATCAGACATTACAGAATATCACAATTCAACAGATACCAAGAGGAGTGAGGTGAGGTGACCCTTGGTGAGGTCATACCCATGTGACCAGAAGGGGCAGGGCCTCAACCAACAAAGCTGGATACCAGATCACATGGGTATAACCACACACAGGTGGGGAGAGAGGAGTATAACAGGAGGAGTAGTCCTGGATAGAGAGGAGTATAATAGGAGGAGTAGTCCTGAGGAGAGAGGAGTATAATAGGAGGAGTAGTCCTAGTGTGGCGCCCTGGACTAGCCAGGTCGTCACAGATAACACTCAAACACTCCACCCCCATTAGACAGGGACACCAGCCAAACACAAAACCCTTGTTGCCTCCCTCCAGTGTCTGATGTCCACACCAGGTGGGGCGGAGCCAAGCGGTTGGCCCTACTCACCGAGGAGTTCACAGGCCTGGAGGCGGGAAAAGTGTCAGTTAGAGGTTGGAGTTTGAAGAGTGAGGAGTATACACTTGGGTGTCTGGGTTTGTGCCCCAGGCACTGACAGCAAGGTTGGCAGACGTCTGCAGGAGTGGTGAAGCAACGTGGAACCGTAGGACCGGGGTCGGGCGTTGGCCCGCCGGTACCGACTGGGGAGCGAAGTGAAGCCAGCACACACAGGCAGGGCCATCGGACCCCGACCAGGCTTGGAGCCGCCGACAATAGTCAAATCCGAATGTGACCAGAACCCCAGGGGTTTCCTAACAGCAAAAGTCCCGATTGAAGGCAACCGCCCACACCGTGAGGGTATACAGCTACCGCCTAAAGCTAGAGACCCAAGGGCCAGCGCCTGCGGGCAAACGGGCTCCTCCGGTACCCATACACCGGGGAGCGGACTACCATTGGGGATCCAAAGTAGTCAAACGAGAACATCAAGGTGCAGTGAAAGACAGCCGCCATCACCTGTCCAGGGAGAGACACAACAGCCAGCTGCGGGACCCGTCCATCCAGCCGTTTGGTTTACCGAGGACTTTGTACATTTCTTACTGAGTGAGTACACCCGTGCCATCCGGCACCGCGCCGCGCTGTCCCTGCAACCCTGCACCTCACCAACCCTGCCTCCCCGTCACATCATCGGGCCCCGGGACCACTGACCCCTACCCATAGAGGGGGAAAACAACATCCCAGCTGCTCCCGTTACCAGCAGCGGTGGTGCCCATCTTCACCACGACCCGTGGGTGGCGTCACGGACTAAATCCCCCAAACCAACCACCCTTTTCACTCACGGGCGAGGAGTGCCGTTCAAGTCCCCGGATCCGGCCCACCGCTCGAGCCACCGAGCAGCAGCAGCCGCAGCAGCGCCGGACCCGAGCGTTAGCGAGAGCGCAGCAGCGGCGGCGTCCTCCCCGCCCGCGACACAAGGGGAGAGGAGTATAATAAGAGGAGTAGTCCTGGGGGGAGAGGAGTATAATAGGAGGAGTAGTCCTGGGGGGAGAGGAGTATAATAGGAGGAGTAGTCATGGGGGGAGAAGAGGATAATAGGAGAAGTAGTCCTGGGGGGAGAGGAGTATAATAGAATGAGTAGTCCTGGGGGGAGAGGAGTATAATAGGAGGAGTAGTCCTGAGGGGAGAGGAGTATAATAGGAGGAGTAGTCCTGGGGGAGAGGAGTATAATAGAAGGAGTAGTCCTGGGGGGAGAGGAGTATAATAGGAGGAGTAGTCCTGGGGGGAGAAGAGTATAATAGGAGGAGTAGTCCTGGGGGGTGAGGAGTATAATAGGAGGAGTAGTCCTGGGGGGTGAGGAGGATAATAGGAGTATTAGTCCTGGGGAGAGAGGAGGATAATAGGAGGAGGAGTCCTGGGGGGAGAGGAGGATAATAGGAGCAGTAGTATGACGCCCTGGACTAGCCAGGTAGTCACAGACATACCAACACACACACCCCCACCCTAGACAGTAACAACAGTCAACCAAAAACCCTTGTTGTCTCCCTCCAGAGTCTGATGTCCACACCAGGTGGGGCGGAGTCAGGCGGTTGGCCCCACCCACCAAGGAGTTCACAGGCCTGGAGGCGGGAAAAGCAGTCAGATGAGTTTAGGAGGTGTAAGTGAGAGGAGTGTAACGTCTGCGTATGCCTGGGTAGGAGCCCAGGCACTGACAGCAAGGTTGGCAGACGGTGGTGGCCGTGTCCAGAAGTTAGCGGAACTCTGCAGAGCCGTAGGACCGGGGCTGGGCGGCGGCCCGCCGGTACCGGACCGGGGAGCGGAGTGAAGCTAAGCACACAGGTAGGGCTATCGGACCCCGACCAGGCTTGGAGCCGCCGACAATAGTCAAATCCGAGTGTGACAGGAACCCCAGGGGTTTCCCAACAACCAAGTCCCGATTGAAGGCAACCGTCCACCCAGAGAGGATATACAGCCACCGCCACAGGCTAGAGATCCAAGGGCCAGTGCCTGCGGGCAAAACGGGCTCCTACGGCACCTATACGCCGGGGAGCGGACTACCGGTGGGCAACCACAGGAGTCAGAACATTCGATCAGGTGCAGGGAAAGACAGCCACCATCAGCTGTCCGGGGAGAGCACAGCAACACTGCAGTCGGCTGCGAGACCCGTCCATCCGGCCGTTTGGTTTACCAGAGACTCTATCATTGACTGTCTGAGTGAGTACACCAGTGCCATCCGGCACCGCGCCGCGCTGCCCCTGCAACCCTACACCCCAGCCTTCCAGCCTCCCCGTTTATAATGCCTGCCTGGATCCACAGACTCAGATGGGCTGTAAAGGGGAGGCTATTGGGAAGCCACTCACCAAGTAGGACCCCCAGAACCCTGAAACCCTTTAACCCCTATACAGGGATTTGGAATTACACAGGACCCTGGAGATCACTACCTATGGAAGGCTGCAGTCCGATGAGAGTAGTAGTCAGGCAGGGTCAAACCAGGAATTGCGGAACAGGGACAGAATCGGCAGGCAGTGGCGTAGTCAGCAAACGTAGCAGAGGTAAGATCCAGGTCGGGCAGCAAGGTATAAAAACAGTAGTCAGAAGGGTAGTCAAAAACACGCAGAAGTCAACACAGGAATCACCAACAGAATAGGACATAACAGGAGCCAGGAAAATCAGAACTATATCTGGCACTAATCATGTGACAGGAGGGGGAAATAAGAAGGGTGCGGTGTCTTCCCATTGGTTGTAGCTGAACGCTGGCAACTTCAGCTGGAAGACACATGCCACCCACAGTCAGCCAGCGGTACTGCAGATCCCAAGCTAACCCAGCCCAGTGGATGATCGGAGCCTGCGCCCACTGGTGCCGCTGGCATCGACTTCTCTCCCATCACCAGAGCCATCCACGGCAGGAACACGGCGTCGCCTGGCGATCGGAGCAGAAGTCGCTGGAGCAGACTCCGGCGGTGATGTAACACCGTTACACCATCGGGCCCCGGGATCACCAACCCCTACCCACGGAGGGGACAACATGCTCCCTACCATCTCTCCCGGGATCCCTGTCACCAGCAGCGGTGGTGCCATCATCACCACGTCCCGTGGGTGGCGTCACGAACTCTCTCCCCAAACAAACCATCCCTTTTCACTCACGGGTGAGGAGCGCTGCTTGAGTCCCCGGGTCCGGCCCACCACTTGAGCCACCGAGCAGCAGAAGCCCTGGACCCGAGCGTGGCGAGCGCGTCCCCTCCGCCCGCGACAACTTGGCATCTGCGAACAGGATAGAGCCAATCTACTTACCAGTAGAAGTGCGCCTTGCAGTCCCCGCCGGCGGCGTCCGGCCGAAAAATTGAAAGCGCCGCCATTTTTGGCGCGAAAATCTCCCGCTCGAACGTCTTCCCCGAGCAGGGAAGGCGCGAAAGCGAAGCCCCGCCCCCAACAAGCGGAAGTGCTAGAAAGAACCAAGGGGGGACGGGAAAAAGATGTCTGCGCCCGACGGAGCCGTTGGAGGAGTGGCGGTCGCAGCCGCAGCAGCGCCTGCAGATGGAAACGGGGTAGCCCGTGCTCCGGCCGCAGGAGCGGGAGAGGCCGTGGGCCCAGCGGTCGCCCAGGTAATGCCGTTCTCCCTGCCCTATGTGCCCGGTGCTACCTGGCTACCGCAGTACGATGGGAAGCCTGATGCTTTGCAGGTGTTCCGGAAAAAGATTAGCCCGGTCCTCGATTTATATCCCTTGGCTCGACTGAGCAGGAGACGGAGACCTGGACTGACGCGGATCGGGCCTCAGTGACAACCATTTTTGAGAAACTCCAAATCGCTTTTGAGACCCGCACGGAAGCGGAATTGCGGATGCAGTTCTATCAGTGTCGACAGCGGCCTGTGGATAATATGAGACTATGCCCTGCGCCTGCAAACCGCCCTCCGTACGCTGAAGCGGGTGGACACTATTAATGATGCGGACAGCAATAAGATGCTAGTGGAACAATTCCTGCAAGGGCTGGGGTCTGCGGAAGACCGCAAGCAGCTACGGCTGTGGGCCCTAGAACACCACAATCTGGACTTTGCAGTGCTGAAGGAGCGGGCCATCAAGGCCCTGCAGGCCCCAACACCAGACGCTCCTGAGGTGGCCCCATTGCCGGCTGAAACCGCTCCCATTACGGTGGCACCTCCTCTCCCGGCTCTCTCGGCCCCTGCAGCGCCCGTCGGGATGATGGAGGAGCTAGCTGCCCAGGTCCGCCGCATGGATGGAGACCTAGCCAAGATCCTCGCCGCACTCCAGCTTCCGACGAGAGTCAAGCCCCCAGGGAGGATCCAGCTCACCGACAGCCCGGAGGACGTCCCCTGGATGCAGCGGAGAAGGACCAATGACTCACGGTATGGGTTCTATTTGTTACAGGTGCAGCAAGCCTGGCCACTACTCTAGGCGGTGCCCGTTAAACGAGCAACCCCTGGGGCCAACGGCCAATCCTCAGGAGTAGACACCAATGGCCCCCCCAATTGGCGAAACCGGTACGTCGGAGCTCGCCCCATCATCCCCCTGGCAGTGGACGGCATCCTGCTCATGGCCCTCTTGGACACAGGATCACAGGTAACCACTATACCATATACACTGTACCAGCAGTATTGGGGTATTGACGAACTTGCCTCCTCTGAGGATATGTGTCGCCCGGGGACCAGGGGGTACTCAGATCCGGGCCACGGGGTCACTTCTGTGGGTATCACGGTGGCGTGACCCGGTCTGTGATCCCAGGCTCCACAGTAAAAGGGGGTTTGTTAAGGGAGATTGTCCGTGACGCCACCCACGGTTGTGGTGATGTTGGAACACCACCGCTGCTCTGGACGGGGATCCCGGGAGCGATAGTATGGAGCAGCTAGATGTTATTTCTCCCCTCCGTGGGTAGGGGTCTGGTTGTCCCGGGGCCCGGTGATGGGGTAAGCAGGGAGCAGGGCGCAGTGCTGCGGTGCGGTGCCCAAGGGCACGGGCGTACTCACAAGTAATTCACACGGAGTCACTGGTAAACTAGGAATTGCCGGTGTCCGCAGCCTTCGGTACGGGGGTGTTAGTGTCCCACACAGGGTGCAGCAGCTCCTGTTCTTTCCCTGCAGCCAGGTGCCTTTCTCTCCACTCTCTTCCTCTTTCTCCTCAGCCGGGAACGGGGAATAGACTCCCCTGCAGTGATCCGGGTCACCCAGGTACCGGGGGGCCACTACCCTGCCCGGCTACCTCTGGCCCCTTCCTCACTCACAGCCTGTCCCGGCCCTCTCGGAGCACGCTTCACCATCAGCCTGGGAGCTACAACTCCAGACTCCTCTTCTATCTGCCTCTCCAAACACTCTCCTCCAGCCCCTCCCCTCTGCTCTGCTTTTCTCCTACCCTGGGGGATGTGGTTTTGTCCTGCTGCACCGGTGTGAGATCAGATTACCAAGGAGGATTAACTCTTTCTGTGACAACCTGGCTTTGCCAGGGCGTCACAGATAGCCTGACTCTTATCGCAGCCAATGAACTCCCGCTAACCCAGGTGGGATACAAGCAAGTGACCCTGACTGTGGGACGTGCGAAGTTAAAGAATCAAGGGATCATTGTGGTGATGAATGAACCCAGTGATCATACCCCGAAAGTAATCTTAGGGACCAATGTGATGGAGCATTGTATGAGTGAGGTGCTGAATCTGTTACAGCAGTTGGCCGCCACAGCAGGAGAAGGCCGACAGAGGGCTGTGCAGCGTGAGATCTTCTGTATCGGCAGCAAGTAAACTCAACTGGTGGAGAGATTGGTGGAGTGAGGGTGATGGATGTGGCCCACTTGGTAGTGCCACCCAGAAGTGAGATGATGATTTGGTGCAGGGCAGCAGTAGGCCCCCAGGGGCGCGACTACCCGGCGATGGTGGAGCCCACGCCTTCCAAACACTGGCCCACGGTGATGGCGGCCAGAGGGGTGGTTGACGTCAAAAAGGGGAGAGTGCCTGTGAGAGTGCTGAATTGTGGGGAGGAAGAAGTTAGGCTTCCCCGTTACGCTACCCTTGCCAAGTTGCTCACCCTAGACCCTCACACCATTCACAAAGCTGTCCCTCCTACCTCAGCATCCCCTGCCAGTAACCATACACCCCCTGAACAGTTAGAGGAGTGGTGCCAGGAATTACACGTAGGCACTGACGCCACACCCACGCATCACAAAGAGGGGGTATACAGGGTGGTGCAAGAGTATGAACAGGTTTTCAGCAAGCACCCATTAGATTTCGGGAGGATTAAGGGGGTTCAACACCATATCCCTACAGGCGTACATCCACCCATTAAAAAAGATATAGGCCCATCCCGCCAGCACATTATCAATGCGCCAAAGACATGTTGAGGAACATGAAGGAGGCAGGGGTCATTCGGGATAGTTGTAGTCCCTGGGCAGGTCCACTGGTGCTGGTAAAGAAAAAGAACGGCACCATGAGAATGTGTGTGGATTACCGGAAGATCAACCAGATCACGCATAAAGATGCCTATCCTCTCCCCCGTATCAATGAGTCGCTAGCTGCACTAAGAACTGCTAACTACTTCTCTACCCTTGACCTTACCAGCGGGTACTGGCAGGTGGCAGTCGCACCAGGGGATCGTGAGAAGACTGTATTCGCCACTCCCATGGGACTCTGCGAGTTTAACAGCATGCCGTTTGGGCTGTGCAATGCCCCTGGAACCTTCCAAAGGCTTATGGAGTGTTGCCTGGGACATCTCAATTTCGAAACGGTCCTCCTGTACCTGGATGATGTGATCGTATACTCCCAGACGTACGAGGCCCATCTGGAACATCTGGCTGAAGTGTTCGCGTCCCTAGCCAAGTATGGGATGAAACTGAAGCCCTCCAAGTGCCACCTACTGAAGCCTAGGGTACAGTACCTCGGACACGTGGTGAGCGCAGAAGGTGTCACCTCAGATCCCGAGAAGATCACTGCTATCCAGGACTGGCCGAGACCGACCACAGTGAGAGAGGTGAGACAGTTCCTTGGCCTGGTGGGCTACTACCGTCGCTTCATCAAGGGGTACACGAAGATGGCGGCCCCCATGCAAGACCTCCTCGTGGGACAGACCAAGGGTGGCAGGTCCCCTGGAACTCCGTTTGTGTGGGAGGAGAAGCATGAGGAGTCCATTCACCAGTTGAAGACGGCCTTGATGGGAGAGGAAATCCTGGCGTACCCTGATTACAGCCTCCCGTTCGTCCTCTACACCGACGCCAGCAATGTGGGCTTGGGAGCGGTCCTGTCCCAGGTCCAGGACGGGCGAGAGAAGGTGATCACCTATGCCAGCAGAAAACTCCGGCCCACGCAAAAGAACCCCGAAAATTACAGCTCCTTCAAGCTTGAGTTCCTGGCCCTGGTGTGGGTAATCACTGAGAGGTTCTGACACTATCTCGCAGCGGCAAAATTCACAGCCTACACGGAAAATAATCCATTAACTCACCTGGACACGGCCAAACTGGGTGCCTTGGAGCAGCGGTGGGTGGCCAGGCTATCTATTTATGACTTCACTATCAAATACAGAGCCGGCCGCAAGAACACCAACGCGGATGCGTTGTCTCGGATGCCCCATCTGCCGGATGGGGGGGGCAGAAGACGATGACCTTGAAGAAATGGAGTTGCCCGCGTTCCATCAGCCACCGGTCGAAAAATTCCATGTCAAACAACAGCAGGCGAACCTGAACCCGCTACCCCGTCAGGGGTGGCGAGAAGCCCAAGACCAAGTGCCTGCCGTCCAGTTGGTCAAGACCATGATTGAGCAAGGCTCCTCCGGAATGGATCCGGCAGCGCCTCCTGAGGCCCAGCGGCTGTGGAAGGAACGAGCCCGGCTGTATCTGCACGAGGGGAAGCTGTATTGAGGGCTGATCAACCCGAAGACCCATGAAAAGGTTCGTCAGCTGGTGGTCCCTCAGGCCAGTGTGCCCAAAGTTCTCCGGGCATACAATGATGGCGCTGGGCATTTCGGCTGGAAGAAGCTGGAGATGTTGTTGAGAGAGCGGTTCTATTGAAGTGGGATGCGAGAATCTGTGGAGGCTTGGTGCCGAGAGTGCGGCCCCTATGCGCTGAGAAGAAAGGATGAAGTCAGCCAAAGAGCCCCTCTACAGCCGATCATCACTCGCTGGAGTTGGTTGCCTTGCACCACGTCAAGCTTACACCCAGCCGGAATGGGTATACCTATGCCTTGACCATCGTGGACCACTACTCTAGGTTCATGGTGGTTGTTCCAGTCAAAGATTTGACTGGCCGTACTGCAGCCAGGGCATTCCAGGTCTACTTCTGTCGACCGCACGGATACCCGGAGAGGGTGCTCACGGACCAGGGTTCAGCCTTTGAAGCGGAGGTGTTTCAGGAGT
Organism: Anomaloglossus baeobatrachus; assembly: GCF_048569485.1. Taxonomy (NCBI): domain Eukaryota; kingdom Metazoa; phylum Chordata; class Amphibia; order Anura; family Aromobatidae; genus Anomaloglossus; species Anomaloglossus baeobatrachus. The sequence goes on along the minus strand of NC_134358.1, from coordinate 504,538,200 downwards.
TCTGCCAATTGTACGGTTGTAAGAAGATCAGGACCACGCCATACCATGCCCAAACTAATGGGATGTGCGAAAAGATGAACGATCTGGTCCTAGACCTCCTCAAAGTGATACCGTTGGAAGAGCGGAACCTGTGGCCAGACAAGCTGCCCGACCTGGTCGACATGTACAACAACATCCCCAGTAGTTCTACCAAATGCACCCCGGCGTATCTGATGAGAGCCCGACCGGGCCGGCTGCCGGTGGACCTAGAAATGGGCTTGGAAGCTCCTGAGGCCCTTCCTTCGACTGCTGGCTGGGATACTCGGCGACAAATCCAATACCGACAAGTCCAGGAGTATGTGGAGAAGAATCTCGGTAAGAGCCGAGAGAAACAAGCGCAACGCTTCAATAAGCGAGCGTCAGCTGTCCCCTTTGGGCCGGGAGATGTCGTGCTGAAACGGAAGAGAAAGACCCATAAGCTGGATGACCAGTGGGAAAGGACCCCGTATGTCATACAGCCCACTGAGTGGGAGAATGAGAAGGCTTATTTGATCATTCGCGACCAGGGGAGGACTGCCGCTACAGTTTCCTGGGACCATCTGAAGAAGTGTCCTCACCCCTTGAGAGTGACCAACGACGTTCCAGTCCCTACGCCGAGCGGAGAAGAGGAGACGAAGGTGATCCACACGGTGATGGATGATTTTCCAGCAGATTAGCCTCTGCAAAACGGTGCGGTGATTGTTCCTACTATCGCCGCTTCATTAAGGGATACACAAAGATGGCCGCCCCCATGCAAGACCTCCTTGTGGGACCGACCAAGGGTGGCAGGTCCCCTGGAACCCCGTTGGTGTGGGAAAAGAAGCATGAAGAGTCCTTCTGCCAGCTGAAGACGGCCTTGACTGGGGAAGAAATCCTGGCGTACCCCGACTACAGTCTCCCATTCATCCTCTACACTGATGCCAGTAATGTAGGCTTGGGGGTAGTCCTGTCCCAGGTCCAGAACGGAAAGGAAAAAGTGATCGCCTACGCCAGCAGAAAACTCCGGCCCACGGAAAGGAACCCTGAGAATTACAGCTCCTTCAAGCTTGAGTTCCTAGCCCTGGTGTGGGCCATTACCGAGCGATTCCGCCATTACCTCGCAGCAGCTAAGTTCACCGCCTATACGGACAATAATGCGTTAACCCATCTGGACACGGCCAAGCTGGGCGCGTTGGAGCAGCGGTGGGTGGCCAGGCTAACTATGACTTCCCGATCAAGTATCGAGCCGGCCGCAAGAACACCAACGCGGACGCGCTATCCCGGATGCCCCACCTACCGGATGAGGGGTCGGAAGACGATGATCTCGAAGAAATCGAGTTGCCCGCATTTCACCGGCCACCAGTCGAGAAGTTGCATGTCAAGCAGCAACAGGCGAACCTGGACCCGCTACCCAGTCAGGGATGGCAAGAAGCCCAAGACCAAGCGTCTGCCGTCCAATTGATCAAGACCATGATTGAACAAGGTTCTGCTGGAATGGACCCTGCTGCTCCTCCCGATGCCCAACGGCTGTGGAAGGAACGAGCCCGGCTGCATTTGTGCCAGGGAAAACTGTATCGGGAACTGATCAACCCAAAGACTCATGAGAAGGTTCGTCAGCTGGTGGTTCCTCAGGCTAGTGTGCCCACAGTTCTACGGGCTTACCATGATGGTGCCGGGTACTTTGGGTGGAAGAAGCTGGAGATGCTGTTGAGAGAGCGGTTCTATTGGAGTGGGATGCGGGAGTCTGTGGAGGCCTGGTGCCGAGAGTGTGGTCCCTGTGCACTGAGAAGAAGGGATGAGGCCAGCCAGAAGGCCCCTCTACGCCCAATCATTACCCATCAGCCGCTGGAGTTGGTCGCCCTGGACCACGTCAAACTCACCCCTAGCTGAAGTGGGTACACCTACGCCCTGACCATCGTAGACCACTATTCGAGATTCATGGTGGTTGTCCCAGCCAAAGACCTGACCGTCAGTACCGCCGCTAGAGCATTCCAGGCCTACTTTTGCCGACCGCACGGGTACCCGGAGAGGGTGCTTACCGATCGGGGCCCAGCTTTTGAAGCGGAGGTGTTTCAAGAATTCTGCCAGTTATACGGCTGCAAGAAGATTCGGACCACGCCATACCATGCCCAAACTAATGGGATGTGCGAAAAGATGAACCATCTGGTCCTAGACCTCCTCAAAGTGATACTGTTGGAAGAGCGGAATCTGTGGCCAGACAAGCTGCCCGACCTGGTCAACATGTACAACAACATCCCCAGTAGTTCTACCAAATGCACCCCAGCGTATCTGATGAGAGCCCGACCGGGCCGGCTTCCGGTGGACCTAGAAATGGGCTTGGAAGCTCCTGAGGCCCTTCCTTTGACTGCTGGCTGGGATACTCGGCGGCAAATCCAATACGACAAGTCCAGGAGTATGTGGAGAAGAATCTCGGTCAGAGCCGAGAAAAACAAGCGCAACGCTTCAATAAGCGAGCGTCAGCTGTCCCCTTTGGGCCGGGAGATGTCGTGCTGAAACGGAAGAGAAGGACCCATAAGCTGGATGACCAGTGGGAAAGGACCCCGTATGTCATACAGCCCACTGAGTGGGAGAATGAGAAGGCTTATGTGATCAGTCGCAACCAGGGGAGGACTGCCGCTACGGTTTCCCGGGACCATCTGAAGAAGTGTCGTCACCCCTTGAGAGTGACCAACGACGTTCCAGTCCCTACGCCGAGCGGAGAAGAGGAGAAGAAGGTGATCCACACGGTGATGGATGATTTTCCAGCAGATTGGCCTATGCAAAACGGTGCGGTGATTGTTCCAGTGATAATGTTCCCACAACACGTGGAAGAAATGGAGACGGAAACGCCCACCAGTGAGCCGCTCGAACAAGCGCCCAGGGATGCACCTATACCCCCTCCCCTTGGGTCTCCACTTGCCATACCTACCCCAAGGGAAGAGGAATTGACTGTTTCCTCTGTCCCCTTGCCCTCCACTGATGACATTGGGCCCAGAGGGTCCACACGCCCCAACCTAGGTCGACCCCCACATAGGTCCAGGGAAACTACCATTTAGGGGTGCCGTATGTAAAACGTGTAAATAGCTGAATGAATGAAAAATAATCCAACCGAAGCTTCACCTGATTGTCTACTGTGATTATTCCGGCCGTTGCCAGCAAGTTGTCCCCGGAGGGACCCTATGTGTTTACTACCAGCATGAGGAACTACTCATGGACATGGCCGAGAACTGGCAGGCCACCCACGAACTTGTGGGCCTGTAACTAATGTTGTGGGCTGGTTTCCGTCTGTGCCGCCTCCGGAGAGGCAGATTGGAGGAAGGGCCCGCAGCAGAGGAGGCTGGGGCCTGGCCACCACCAGGACCGGTGGCCATCCTCCGGGGGTCAGGGGTCCCCCTGGACGTGGGGTCCCCTGAAGTGACAGCCGGGTGCGAGTTACCGTACCCGTTCCAGCTCGGGCAGCCTGAACCTGGACTGAGGTAAAGGGGTGCTGCCCACTTCTTAGGGGCAGCATCAGGGCTAGGTTTCTTGGGTGGGAGAGCGGAAGACATCCGTCCGTCCGTCAGTATTAAAAATGTTTATATGTACAACGTTTAAAGTGACCTGAAAAATGCTTATGTTTTAAATGTTTACCGTTTTATCTTTTTACAGTTTGAACAAAAATAAAACCGGTGATGGATGGGCAGCCCGCGGACGGCCTGCATTTTACCAAGGGGGAATGTGATGCCCTGGACTAGCCAGGTAGTCACAGACATACCAACACACACACACCCACCCTAGACAGTAACAACAGTCAACCAAAAACTCTTGTTGCCTCCCTCCAGAGTCTGATGTCCACACCAGGTGGAGCGGAGCCAGGCGGTTGGCCCCACCCACCGAAGAGTTCACAGGCCTGGAGGCGGGAAAAGCAGTCAGATGAGTTTAGGAGGTGTAAGTGAGAGGAGTGTAACGTCTGCGTGTGCCTGGGTAGGAGCCCAAGCACTGACAGCAAGGTTGGCAGACGGTGGTGGCCGTCTGCAGGAGTTAGCGGAACTCTGCAGAGCCGTAGGACCGGGGCTGGGCGGCGACCCGCCGGTACCGGACCGGGGAGCGGAGTGAAGCTAAGCACACAGGCAGGGCCATCGGACCCCGACCAGGCTTGGAGCTGCCGACAATAGTCAAATCCGAGTGTGACAGGAACCCCAGGGGTTTCCCAACAACCAAGTCCTGATTGAAGGCAACTGTCCACCCAGAGAGGATTTACAGCCACCGCCACAGGCTAGAGATCCAAGGGCCAGCGCCTGCGGGCAAAACGGGCTCCTACGGCACCTATACGCCGGGGAGTGGACTACCGGTGGGCAACCACAGGAGTCAGAACATTCTAACAGGTGCAGGGAAAGACAGCCACCATCAGCCATCCGGGGAGAGCACAGCAACACTGCAGACAGCTGCGGGACCCGTCCATCCGGCCGTTTGGTTTACCAGAGACTCTGTCATTGACTGTCTGAGTAAGTACACCAGTGCCATCCGGCACCGCGCCGCGCTGCCCCTGCAACCCTACACCCCAGCCATCAAGCCTCCCCGTTACACCATCGGGCCCCGGGATCACCAACCCCTACCCACAGAGGGGACAACATCCTAGCTGCTCCCTACCATCTCTCCCGGAATCCCCGTCACCAGCAGCGGTGGTGCCATCATCACCACGTCCCGTGGGTGGCGTCACGAACTCTCTCCCCAAACAAACCATCCCTTTTAACTCACGGGTGAGGAGCGCTGCTCGAGTCCCCGGGTCCGGCCCACCGCTCGAGCCAACGAGCAGCAGCAGCAGAAGCCCTGGACCCGAGCATGGCGAGCGTGCCCCCTCCACCCGCGACAGTAGTCCTGGAGGTGAGGAGTATAATAGGAGTAGTCCTGGGGGGAGAGGAGGATAATAGGAGGAGTAATCCTGGAAGTGAGGAGTATAATAGGAGGAGTAGTCCTGGGGGGAGAGGAGTATAATAGGATAAGTAGTCCTGGAGGTGAGGAGTATAATAGGAGGAGTAGTCTTGGGGGGAGAGGAGGATAATAGGAGGAGTAGTCCTGGATAGAGAGGAGTATAATAGGAGGAGTAGTCCTGGGGAGAGAGGAGTGTAATAGGAGGAGTAGTCCTAGGGGGAGAGGAGTATAATAGGAGGAGTAGTCCTGGGGGGGAGAGGAGTATAATAGGAGGAGTAGTCCTGGGGGGGAGAGGAGTATAATAGGAGGAGTAGTCATGGGGGGAGAGGAGGATAATAGGAGAAGTAGTCCTGGGGGGAGAGGAGTATAATAGGAGGAGTAGTCCTGGAGGTGAGGAGTATAATAGGAGGAGTAGTCCTGGGGGGAGAGGTGGATAATAGGAGGAGTAGTCCTGGGGAGAGATGAGTATAAGGCCAGAGTCACACTTGTGAGTGCCTCGCGTGTAACTCGCGCGAGTCTCTCATTGATTCACCTGGCATGGACTCACACTCTCAGGACAGGAGCATCTCAGCTGCATAGACATACATGCAACCGACCCGTTCCTGTCAGGAGAGTGCAAGTCCGTGCCGGATGATTCAATGAGAGACTCGCGCGACTTACACGCAAGGCACTCGCAAGTGTGACTCTGGCCTAATAGGGGGAGTAGTCCTGGGGAGAGAGGAGTATAATATGAGGAGTAGTCCTGGGGAGAGAGGAGTATAATAGGAGGAGTAGTCCTGGGGGGGAGAGGAGTATAATAGGAGGAGTAGTCCTGGGGGGGAGAGGAGTATAATAGGAGGAGTAGTCATGGGGGGAGAGGAGGATAATATGAGAAGTAGTCCTGGGGGGAGAGGAGTATAATAGGAGGAGTAGTCCTGGAGGTGAGGAGTATAATAGGAGGAGTAGTCCTGGGGGGAGAGGTGGATAATAGGAGGAGTAGTCCTGGGGAGAGATGAGTATAAGGCCAGAGTCACACTTGTGAGTGCCTCGCGTATAACTCGCGCGAGTCTCTCATTGATTCACCTGGCATGGACTCACACTCTCAAGACAGGAGCATCTCAGCTGCATAGACATACATGCAACCGACCCGTTCCTGTCAGGAGAGTGCAAGTCCGTGCCGGATGATTCAATGAGAGACTCGCGCGACTTACACGCAAGGCACTCGCAAGTGTGACTCTGGCCTAATAGGGGGAGTAGTCCTGGGGAGAGAGGAGTATAATATGAGGAGTAGTCCTGGGGAGAGAGGAGTATAATAGGAGGAGTAGTCCTGGGGAGAGAGGAGTATAATAGGAGGAGTAGTCCTGGGGGGAGAGGAGGATAATAGGAGGAGTAGTCCTGGGAGGAGAGGAGTATAATAGGATGAGTAGTCCTGGAGGTGAGGAGTATAATAGGAGGAGTAGTCTTGTGGGGAGAGGAGGATAATAGGAGGAGTAGTCCTGGGGAGAGAGGAGTATAATAGGGGGAGTAGTCTTGGGGAGAGAGGAGTATAATAGGAGGAGTAGTCCTGTTAGGAGAGGAGGATAATAGGAGGAGTAGTCCTGGGGGGAGAGGAGTATAATAGGAGGAGTAGTCCTGGGGGGAGAGGAGTATAACAGAAGGAGTAGTCCTGGGGGGAGAGAAGTATAATAGGAGGAGTTGTCCTGGGGGAAAGGAGGATAATAGGAGGAGTAGTCTTGGGGAGAGAGGAGTATAATAGGAGGATGTAACGTCCTGGAGGTGGATTCACGGGGCCCTGCATCGGACGCCCCAAGAGAGGCAACCCGGAGCTAACCCCTCTACAGAGACTTGCCGATCACTCCACCAGAGGGTCTAGATGCGCGGTAGCCGGAACACTAGGGGTACGGAGCACGGGTCCTTCAGAGATCTGCACAGGAGATGACTATTAGTCCGAAGGTTACCGGAGGCAGGACGGATGACTGGAACCGGGTTCAGGTGCCGAGTAGTAAAAGCAGACGGGGTTCGGATCCAGCGAGACGTGCAGGCTGAAGTATCCAGGTGAAATCCAGGATCGGTGATGGGTTCAGGCTGACGGAAGATGGCGGGATCCTCAGCAGACAGTCACCGGAGCAACTCCTGGGAAATCAGCAATCTGGACAGGGTCAGGGCGGCAGACGGGCTCTGCGGAAGAGACAGTGTTAGTCTGGAGACAAGGCACAGAGGGACCTGAACACCTAGCTATGGGAACACGTTGAACAGGCACCGAACACATGAAAAAGGAAGTCTTATATACCCTATACCTGAAATCACCCATATCCTGTTCCCGGGACGCTGGCCCTTTAAGAAGAGGTGAGTGAGCGCGCGCGCCCTAATGCGCATGCGCGAGGCCCGAGTGCCGGAGACCAGTGCAGAAAGCAGAGAGGAAGGTGAAGGAGATGCAGGGGAGCCAGGCAGAGAGTTCTGGGTCGCAGCGGGACGCCGTGGCCGGCGGACGGGAGGCACGGAGGACACACAGGAGGGGGAGTGAGAGGAACTGCCGCGGGTGGAAGGACCGGGGACCGCAGCGGTGAGTGACAGGCAGCGCTGGGATCCCAGGAGCGTGACAGTACCCCCTCCTTCATGCCCCCTCCCCGCAATCGGGACAAGAAGTCGCGTAGCAGAGGAGCAGCAATGTTCTCCCGGGGTTCCCAGGACCGGTCTTCGGGACCGTATCCCTCCCAATCAACAAGAAAGAACTGCTTACCCCGCACTCTCTTCATGGCCACTATGTCTCTTACCGCATACACATCATCGTCAGCAATGGGAGGAGGAGTACCGGTGTCAGAGGAGTAGGGACCAAGGATGACCAGCTTGAGCAAGGACACGTGGAAGGAATTAGGGATCCGCATCGTGGCTGGGAGCCATAGTTTGTATGAGACCTCGTTGATTCTATTGATGACCTTGAAAGGGCCGATGTATCGGGGACCCAACTTGTAAGATGGAATCTTCAACCGGACGTATTTGGAGGCAAGCCACACCAAATCCCCAGGAGAGAAGCGAGGAGGATCAAGGCGTCTCTTGTCCGCATGTTTCTTCATCTTGGCGGAAGCACGTTCAAGGGAGGTTTTAACAGTACTCCATAATTTAGAGAAGTCCCTGGACAGTGCATCTGCAGCGGGAACATCAGAAGTGGAGGATACCAGTAATGGGACGGAGGGCTGAAGACCATAGATTACATAGAAGGGAGAGCTGGAGGAGGATTCACGAACGTGATGATTATGGGAGAACTCAGCCCAAGGGAGTAGCGTGGACCAGTCGTCATGATGGATGTTGACGTAGTGTCGAAGGAAGGAACTCAGGACCTGGTTGACACGTTCGACTTGACCGTTAGACTGGGGATGGTAGGCCAAGGAAAAGTCCAGAGACACTACCAGATGTTTACAGAGCGCCCTCCAGAAGCGCGAGGTGAACTGAGTTCCCCTTTCGGACACTATATGCAAGGGAAAGCCGTGCAGCCGGAAGATATGCTGAATGAAAGCATCGGCGAGTTCTGGGGCAGAGGGTAGGCCGACCATGGGGATGAAATGAGCCATCTTCGAGAATCGGTCCACCACGACCCAAATGACCGTATATCCAGAAGATAAAGGTAAGTCCATGATAAAATCCATGGCAATGTGTTGCCATGGAACGGAGGGAATCGGCAGAGGCAGGAGACGGCCATAAAGCAGGTGTTTGGCCGTCTTGTTCCGGGCACAGGATGGACAAGCGGAGACAAAGGAGATGACATCCTTACGGAGAGACGGCCACCAATAGTGACGAACAATAGTGCTCCACATTTTCTTTTGACCGGCATGTCCGGCCACTCTCGAAGAATGCCCCCATTGAAGGACTTTTAGTCTGTTGTTCTCCACGACGGAGGTCTCCCCAGGGGTATCTGTGCCAGGGTGACGGGGGCCACCGGGATGACCTTACTAGGACAAATGATGAACTGGTTCGTCTCTTCCTCTTGCTCAACCGGAACGAAGGACCGGGACAAGGCATCAGCCCGCACGTTCTTGTCTTCGAGCAGATCGCAGATACTCCAGGTTTTTATGGTTGGTGTAGATGATAACCGGGTATACCGCGCTCTCCAACAGGTAACGCCATTCCTCCAGAGCCAGCTTGACAGCCAGGAGCTCCCGATCGCCAATGGTATAGTTGCGTTTCACTGCCGAGTGCCGGAGACCAGTGCAGGAAGCAGAGAGGAAGGTGAAGGAGATGCAGGGGAGCCAGGCAGAGAGTCCTGGGTCGCAGTGGGACGCCGTGGCCGGCGGACGGGTGGCACGGAGGACGCACAGGAGGGGGAGTGATAGGGACAGCCGTGGGCAGAAGGACCGGGGATCGGAGCGGTGAGTGACAGGCGGCGGCGGGATCCGGGGAGCATGACAGAGTAGTCCTAGGGAGAGAGGAGTATAATAGGAGGAGTAATCCTGGGGGGAGAGGAGGATAATAGGAGGAGTAGTCCTGGGGGGGAGGTGTCTAATAGGTTTAGTAGTCCCGGGGGAAGGTGTCTAATAGGTGGAGTAGTCCTGGGGGGAGGTGTGTAATAGGTGGAGTAGTCCTGGGGGGGAGGTGTGTAATAGGTGGAGTAGTCCTGGGGGGAGAGGAGGATAATAGGAGGAGTAGTCCTGGGGGAAGAGGAGGATAATAGGAGGAGAAGTCCTGAGAAGAGGTGTATAGGTGCCCAATGTGTGTGGGGGGCATGGCTGAGTGGGAAAAGTGTGTGGGGGGGGCGTGGCCGAGCGGGCAAAGTGTGTGGGGGCGTGGCCAAGCGGGCACAGTGTATGGGGGGCGTGGCTGAGCAGGCACAGTGTGTGGGGGGCGTGGTCAAGCGGGCACTGTGTGGGGGGCATGGCTGAGCGGGCACAGTGTGTGGGGGTCGTGGCCGAGCGGGCACAGTGTGTGGGGGCGTGGCCGAGTGGGCACAGTGTGTGGGGGGCGTGGCCAATGTGCCGGTTGTCACGGTAATGACGTCACTTTGGAGCAAGACAGACAGACAGACAGAATAAGGCAATTATATATATAGATTATACGGTTATGCATTAGTCATATATGAAATACACATTATATACTAAAATACAAAATGCATTAAAACACCTAAAACTGTTGGTTGCTAGAGGGCACCGACCGCTGCACTGCTCCGGCTCTGCTATATCTTCAGCTGTACTTATTAGCAGCAGCAATAAAACATTAGCTTCAATATACATTATTTATATATCATAGGAGTGGGGTGATCTGACCACCTCCTACATACACCCATTTGGTTGAAGATAAAATTTACACCATAAGGCTGAGGCCACACGGGGATTTGTGCAAGTGCTCACATGACACTCGGCTCATGCTCGCAGCACAGAGGGAGCCGAGTGTCATGCAACTGTGGTCCGCTCATGCGATCAGATTACAGTTGCGGAATGGAGGGCCGGCGCTGAGGAGGGGAGGGATTTATCTCCCTATCTCCTGCGTTGCTGGCTGATGTGAGAATCGCTGTAACGCGAGAGCAATGCGATGTTTCTCTCGTCCGATAGACTTGAATGTGCGAGTGAAACAAGCTCGCATTGCACCTATAGCATGCTGCAACAGTTTTCTCGGTCCGATTATGGCTGAGAAAATAATCGCTCATGGGAGCTGCCCCGTAAAGTAACATTAGTTCGAGTGGAATGCGATATTAATCATATTCCAGTCGCAGCGTTTTTCTCGCTGTGTATGTGAGTCTCCCACCACAGCGCTGCAGCGCGACACTGCGGGAACTTCTCTGTAGGGACCCTTCTGGCAACAGGTATGTCAGGTTCACTTGTATAGGAGTCGTGACGCCACTCTTGGTTTTGCGGTCAGGATGAGGGGTGAGCACCACTGCAGTTTAACGAGCGTCTGGGGCTGATGGTGTCTGCAGTCTGGTGTTATGGCCTCCCGAGAGTGAGGCTGGCCCTAGGGGCTTGGGTATATGTGTGTGGAACCACAGGTCACAGAATGACTCAGTCGCAGTCCAGAAAGTCTTTTAACTTGTTTACTCACTTTTAGTTGATTGGTGAGATACCCGGGCGATGCTGAGATTATACCAGGTGGAACCAGGAATTCCTGCAGGCCGTTCTGAGGGTAACTATTAACTCACCTTCCTTGCACTTCTTTTGTTTCGGATTACCCCTGACTTGCAGTATTTTGGGGTTCATCCAGGGAAAGTTGCTATCGCCCCTCCTTCCCTTTCTGGCCCATTTGCCGGCAGCGTGGACCTGGTGAGATGGCTTCTGGCCCTATCTCCTTATGGGTCCCCCTGTTGCTGCTGAGGCTCGAGCTCTGTGTCTTTGGTGAGGAACCTCTAGTCCCCTCCACCGGCAGGTTTAGCAGATCAGTAAATCTATGTCTGGCTCTAGGGACCTGTTCCCTGTGCGTGCGTAGTTACCAGCAATCCCCGTATTCGACTGCCTCTCTGCAGGTGTCTTTCAGGCTGCTTTCTGGTCACTGTACTCCCCCGCTAACAGCTACCACACATGCAGGGTCTGGCTAGCGTGGCTGTACGTCTGCTCCCTTCAGCAACTTCTGTACACTGCTCCAGACTGGCTTGCTCCTCCTTTTCTGACTGCCACTGCATCTAGCTTCCAGCCCCTCCACTACACCCCTTGCTGAGAATTGAAAGTTAATCTCTTCAGGGCTACCCAAGGGTCCCCTCTCAAGGTGTGGGAGACCTGGTTGCTATGTGTTTGTGTGTACACACCTCATTCTGGCCTTTTGGACTTACCTGGAAGCACTGTCCCAGCATGGGTGCAGTACTCTGTGGTGCCTGACCAGGTCAGGGGTGCCACATTTGCTAGGCCTTATTACCAGAAGGCATAACTTTGGAAGAGAGGGGCACAGAAGAAAAAGAAAAAGTGTTTTGGATTCAGTGAAGCAGCGGCAATTAAAGGAAGAACTTAGTTTAAAGTCAAACAAAATCCAGTGAAAGATCCTCTTTAAACACTAGACTAAAGTAGAGGAAAAGGGATAGTTTTACTAATAATGAATGTAGAACAATCGCTTTAGCCAACCAATGGTATATACTCATTGGCTTCAAAGAATCATCCATATTTGAGTTTTTCATGCAGTATTGAGACAAAATATTATTTAATCCTTTTAAAGTTCTTTGGTCCATGGGGGATCCTTCTTTGAAAGTACATTTCCAGAAAGATATTTGGTCCTTAATCAGGTGTCATTGTAAATGTATTAGCAAATTAATCTGTGAGAGGAGAAAGCAGGAGGGACATTTCTTCCAAGGTGTACTATTCCAACACGATACTTTTTATTTCAAAGTGTAAAACATGACGCTCATAAAACAGAGGCGGAAGGCACTCACCAAGTATGCTCAATAAAAAGCTTGTTTATTCGACCATCAGGTCAGGGGGAAAGGCGTGAGGGAGGTAGGAACACACAATCCGTCGGATAACGGCCGTTTCAGTCTTTACAACTGACGCTTCCACAAGTCCATGGTCTCACGATATGGACTCGTGGAAGCGTCAGTTGTAAAGACGTGAAACAGCCGTCATCCGACGGATTGTGTGTTCCTACCTCCCTCACGCCTTTCCCCCTAAACTGATGGTCGAATAAACAACCTTTTTATTGAGCATACTTGGTGAGTGCCTTCCGCCTCTGTTTTATGAACTTTATGGATTGTTGTCTAATGGAAAGAGCACCACTTCCATTGCTCTATGGATCTGCAGTCATATAGTGCGGTGACAATTCTGGATCAAGTGGATTGAGCGTTATGCTTGCTGAATAGTGCCAAATGTTTCCTTTTCCCTTTGGATGTAATACATGACGCGTTTTGGAGCCTTTTTGTATTAATTTTTTTGACTAACAATTGTAAATGTATGGCTGTGCTAAACGAGTGTAACGACCACATAACAGGTCTATGCCTGTGTTGTGAAATGATCATTCCAATCATTAGCTCAATAGGTGTTCAATCATCGATCCATCTACTTATGGTAATTGTGTGGCCACCATAACACGTTGACTTGGACCTCCAAGTAGGTATTTTGCGTCTCTGTAGAAGAAAGGAATCGTTTCTCTTTAGACTTGGATTAAGAAATATTAATTATTGATTGGAGTTTAATTTAGCCAACTGCAGTTTACCCAGCTGTGCAGAAACAATGGTCTCTTGGTATATTATCTACCTGGAAGCTGGGGCCCATTTAAGAGCAAGTGAATTGCCTTTATACCTTAATGAGGATTGTCAACAAGCCTCAAGAGTTAATTTAAGGATTCACCTGGTTTATTCTCCAGGATTGCAAGGTCACCCTGACTAGCAACTCTCTGTGGGAAACTTTACCTCCAAGGTCAGAGGAGCGATAATCAATTATAAAGAGATCTCTTTATTTAAACAAGGATGTAATTGGAAGTGCAATAGCTGAGATATCAGGATCTACAGGATAAAGTGTTAGTGCAAGTACAATATACTACAATTACCTGTTGAACAACTCTGTGGTCCATCATCTAGAATTGCCTGGACTGTTTGAAGACATTGTTGCTCGATGTTGACACATTGATTTTACCCTGCCACTTTTTCTAATAGGTGCCAAACTGTGAATTCCTTATCTCAGACCTACACAGATCAATGGTCCCATTATCTACTATACTGTAATCACTGATTGCCAAGTTGTCAAGTTACAACCTAGTTGGTAATAGCACTCAGTCCATGGACAGGGCTCCTAAAGGCCCAGTCACACACAACGACTTACCAGCGATCCCGAAAACGATGCGACCTGATAGGGATCGCAGGTAAGTCGCTGGGAGGTCGCAGGTGAGATGTCACACAGTCAGATCTTACCAGCGATGCAGGAACAATACAGGTTGCAGTAGCGACCTGTATAACGATCTCAGCAGTCACTGTGACCCTGTCACACAGTGTCAAACACAGCGATGTGTCCTGCCCAGCAGGACATTGCCTTTGAAGAAAATGACCTGGACCATTCAGCAACGACTAGCGATTTCACAGCAGGGGCCTGATCGCTGGTAAGTGTCACACATAACGAGATCGCTAACGGGATCGCTACTGCGTCACCAAATGGTGACTCAGCTGCGATCTCGCTAGCGATCTCGTTATGTGTGACAGTACCTTAAGTAGAAGATAGTAAGGGGTACTTCTCACATAGTGAGATCGCTAGCGAGATTGCTGCTGAGTCACAGGTTTTGTGACATACCAGTGACCTCATCAGCGATCTCGCTGTGTGTGACACTAAGCAACGACCTGGCCCCTGCTGTGAAATCGCTGATTGTTACACACTGCTCTGATTCATTTTTTGCTCGTTGTTCTCCCGCTGTGAAGCACACATCGCTGTGTTTAACAGCGAGAGAGCAACGATCGGAATGTGCAGGGAGCAGGGAGCCGGCTTCTGACAGCTGCGGACGCTGGTAACCAAGGTACACATCGGGTAACTAAGCAAAGCGCTTTGCTTGGTTACCCGATATTTATCTTGGTTACTAGCGTACACCGCTCTCAGGCTGCCAGTACTGGCTCCCTGCACACGTAGCCAGGGTACACATCGGGTAACTAAGCAAAGCGCTTTTCTTGGTAACCCGATGTGTACCCTGGCTACGAGTGCAGGGAGCCAGCGGTAAGCAGTGTGCGCTTGTAACCAGGGTAAATATCGGGTAACCAAGCAAAGCATTTTGCTTAGTTACCCGATATTTACCTTGGTTACCAAGCGCAGCATCGTTTCCACAAGTCGCTGCTGGCTGGTGGCTGGTCACTGTGGTGAGATCTGCCTAATTGACAGCTCACCAGCGACCAGGTCATATCGTGGTCGGAATCACTGGTACGTCGTTTAGTGAGACGGCACTCTAAGCCGGTTATACACATTACTTTTCCAAGAAGCTGCACTAATCCACCTGTCCCCCCGCTACTCACACACCTCTCCTTTCTGCTAATCACTTCACTGGCTTCCCATTGCCCAACGACTCCAGTTCAAAACCCTAACCATGACATACAAAGCCATCCACAACCTGTTTCCTCCATACATCTGTGACCTAGTCTCCTGGTACTTACCGAATCCCGGTACTTACGGAATCTTCGATCCTTCTCTACTCCCCTCTCATCTCCTCTTCACACCATCGCATCCAAGATTTCTTCCGTGTATCCCCCATACTCTGGAATGCTCTGCCACAACATATCAGACTCTCGCCTACCTTGATAAGCTTGAAAAGGAACCTGAAGGCCCACCTCTTCCGACAAGACTACAACCTGCCATAACCCTCAGTCTGCTATAGTACCGCACAACCATCTCTACCCTCACCCACTATATCCTCGCCCATCCCTTGTATACTGTGAGCCCTCGCGGACAGGGACCTCTCTCGTCCTGTACCAGTCTGTGCCTTGTATTTCTCATGATTATTGTACTTGTCCCTATTATGTGTACCCTTTTTCACATGTAAAGCGCCATGGAATAAATAGTGTAATAATAATAAAAATAATAATAATAATATATTAGATCACAGCTTAATGTCTGCCTCGATTCGAGGTCTGATCTGGACGTTTATTGAAGGGAAGGAAATCAGTTACTTAACTTAAATGGTTTTCTAATGACTGGAAACATGGCAGATCAACTTTGCAGACATATATAAATTGATATGGAATCTATTCAAAAATTCATATCACAAACAGAAACAGGCCATTGTCAGAAAATTACCTAGACCTCTAATGTAGTCAACTTAAAAAGTCCCAGTCATTTCAGCCAAAACTGAACTACAAGTATGTTCGTACTGCCCTTGTGGCGCCCTGGACTAGCCAGGTCATCACAGGTAACACACACACACACCCACCCCCACTAGACAGTTACATTAGCCAAACACAAAACCCTTGTTGCCTCCCTCCAGGGTCTGATGTCCACACCAGGTGGGGCGGAGCCAAGCGGTTGGCCCCACCCACTGAGGCGTTCACAGGCCTGGAGGCGGGAAAAAGAGCAGTTTAGTCCAGGAGGTTGAAGTGAGAGGAGTAAAGTGGAGAGTGTCTGGGTTTGTGGCCCAGGCACTGACAACAAGGTTGGCATACGGTGGCGGCCGTCTGCAGGAGTGGTGGATCAACGCGGAACCGTAGGACCGGGGTTGGGCGGTGGCCCGCCGGTACCGACCAGGGAGCGAAGTGAAGCCAGCACACACAGGCAGGGCCATCGGACCCCGACTAGGCTTGGAGTCGCCGTCAAGAGTCCAATCCGAGTGTGACGGGAACCCCAGGGGTTTCCTAAAAACCAAAGACCTGTTAGAAGGCAACCGTCCGCACCGTGAGGGTATACAGCTACCGCCAAAGGCTAGAGACCCAAGGGCCAGTGCCTGCGGGCAAACGGGCTCCTCCAGCATCCATACACCGGGGAGCGGACTACCGTTGGGGACCCATCGTAGTCAAGACAGTACACAAAGGTGTAGGGAAAGACAGCAGCCATCACCTGTCCGGGGAGAGACACTGCAGCCGGCTGCGGGACCCGTCCATCCAGCCGTTTGGTTTACCGGAGACTTTGTGCATCTCTTGCTGAGTGAGTACACCTGTGCCATCCGGCACCGCGCCGCGCTGTCCCTACAACCCTGCACCTCACCGACCCTGCCTCCCCGTTACACCACTGGGCCCCGGGACCACCAACCCCTACCCACGGAGGGAGAAAACAATATCCCAGCTGCTCCCTACCATCGCTCCCGGGATCCCCGTCACCAGCAGCGGTGGTGCCCATCTTCACAACCCGTGGGTGGCGTCACGGACTAAATCCCCAAAACAACCCAACCCCCTTTTCACTCACAGGCGAGGAGCGCCGCTCGAGTACCCGGATCTGGCCCACCGCTCGAGCCACCGAGCAGCAGTAGCGCCGGACCCAAGCGTTAGCGAGTGCAGCGCCCCGCCGCCCGTGACAACTTGGCGTCACGAACAGGATTGAACCGATCTACTTACCAGTAGAGGTGCGCCTTGTGGTCCCCGCCGGTGGCGTCTGGCTGAAAAAGCTGAAGCGCCGCCATCTTTGGCGCGAAAATCTCCCGCTTGAGCGTCTTCCCCGAGCAGGGAAGGCGCGAACGCGAAGCCCCGCCCCCAAAAAGTGGGAGAGCTGAAGAGAACCAAGGGGGACGGGAAAAAGATGTCGGCGCCCAGAGCTGTTGGAGGAATGGCAGTCACAGCCACCGCCGCACCCGTAGATGGAAACGGGATAGCCCATGCTCCGGCTGCAGGAGCGGGGGAGGCCGCGGGCCCAGCGGTCGTCCAGGTGATGCCGTTCTCCCTGCCCTATCTGCCCGGTGCTACCTGGCTACCGCAGTACGATGGGAAGCCTGATGCTTTGCAGGTGTTTCAGAAAAAGATTAGCCCGGTCCTCGATTTATATCTCTTGGCTGATAGGCAACGGGCAGCGGTAGTGCTAGGGCAACTAACCGGCGCGGCTGAGCAGGAGGCGGAGACCTGGACCGACGCGGACCGGGCCTCGGTGACTACCATTTTCGAGAAACTACAAATCGCTTTTGGGACCCACACAGAAGCGGAGCTGCGGATGCAGTTTTATCAGTGCCTGCAGACAATATAAGAGACTATGCCCTGCGCCTGCAAACAGCCCTCCGTACACTGAAGCGGGTGGACACTATTAATGATGCGGACAGCAATAAGATGCTAGTGGAACAATTCCTGCAAGGGCTGGGGTCCGCGGAAGACCGCAAGCAACTACGGCTGTGGGCCCTAGAACACCCCAATCTGGACTTTGCAGTGCTGAAAGAGCAGGCCATCAAGGCCCTGCAGGCCCCAATGCCAGACGCTCCTGAGGTAGCCCCGTGGCCGGCTGAAACCGCTCCCATCACGGTGGCATCTCCTCTCCCGGCTCTACCGGCCCCTGCAGCGCCCGTCGGGATGATGGAGGAGCTAGCTACCCAGGTCCGCCGCATGAATGGAGACCTAGCCAAGATCCTCGCCGCACTCCAGCTGCCGTCGAGAGTCAAGCCCCCAGGGAGGATCCAGCTCGCCGACAGCCCGGAGGACGTCCCTTGGATGCAGCGGAGAAGGACCAATGACTTACGGTACGGGCCTCCTATTTGTTACAGGTGCAGCAAGCCTGGCCACTACTCTTGGCGGTGCCCGTTAAAACGAGCAACCCCTGGGGCCAAGGGCCAATCCTCAGGAGTAGACACCAACGCCCCCCCCGAGTGGCGAGACCGGTACGTCGGAGCTCGCCCCATCATCTCTCTGGCAGTGGATGCCATCCCACTCATGGCCCTCTTGGACACAGGATAACAGGTAACCACTATACCATATACACTGTACCAGCGGTATTGGGGTACTGACGAACTTGCCCCCTCTGATGATAGTCTGACCCTGGTCGCAGCCAATGGACTCCCTCTGACCCAAGTGGGATACAAACAAGTGACCCTGACCGTGGGACGTGCAGAGTTAAAGGACCAAGGGGTGATTGTGGTGATGAATGAACCCAGTGACCATAACCCAAAAGTAATCTTAGGGACCAATGTGATGGAGCATTGTATGAGTGAGGTGCTGAGTCTGTTGCAGCAGTTGGCCGCTACAGCAGGAGAAGGCAGAGGGCTGTGCAGCGTGAGATCTGGGCCCTTCTCTATCGGCAGCAAGTGAACTCAACTGGTGGAGAGATTGGTGGAGTAAGGGTGATGGATGTGGCTCCCTTGGTAGTGCCACCCCGAAGTGAGATGATGATTTGGTGCAGGGCAGCAGTAGGCCCCCAGGGGCGCGACTACCCGGTGATGGTGGAACCCACGCCTTCTGAACACTGGCCCACGGTGATGGCGGCCAGAGGGGTGGTTGATGTTAAAAGGGGGAGAGTGCCTGTAAGAGTGCTGAATTGTGGGGAGGAAGTCAGGCTCCCCCGTTACGCTACCCTCGCCAAGTTGCTCACCCTAGACCCTCACACCATTCACGAAGCCGTCCCTCCTACCTCAGCATCCCCTGCCAGTAACCATACACCCCCTGAACAGTTAGAGGAGTGGTGCCAGGAACTACACATAGGTACTGAAACCACGAACACGCATCACAAAGAGAGGGTATACAGGGTAGTGCAGGAGTATGAACAGGTTTTCAGCAAGCACCCATTAGATTTCGGGAGGATTAAGGGGGTTCAACACCATATCCCTACAGGCCTACACCCACCCATCAAAGAGAGGTATAGGCCCATTCCACCAGCACACTATCAATGCGCCAAAGACATGTTGAGGAACATGAAGGAGGCAGGGGTCATTCGGGATAGTTGTAGTCCCTGGGCAGCCCCACTGGTGCTGGTAAAGAAGAAGGACGGCACCATGAGAATGTGTGTGGATTACCGGAAGATCAACCAGATCACGCATAAAGATGCCTATCCTCTCCCCCGTATCGAAGAGTCGCTAGCTAGCTGCGCTGAGAACTGCTAACCTCTCTCTCTCTCTCTCTCTCTCTCTCTCTCTCTCTCTATATATATATATATATATATATATATATCCACACAGTGTATGTGCATTGGGGTGTTCGACTACCTTCATTATTTGTCTGAGTATCATGGGTGCTTGAGTGCATGCTCGAGTCCTAGCTCCGCGTGTTTGGCAGTTTTAAACAGCCAATCAACATACATGAATTGCCTGCCATACACGGTAATGCCGTAGCTATGTTGGCTACTGGCATTACTATGATTGACCAGTTGCATCTCGTCATTGGGTCTTATATAAGACCTGGTGACGATGATGCTCTGGACTATGGCCCCGTTCACAAGTCTGTGTTTCCTGTACGAATGGTGTCCATTTTCACACGTATTGGAGACACGTTCATATGCATACTCATTGAAACTGTTGTTGATTTAACTGTGTGTCCATGTGAACCACACGTGTGTCTGTGTGATCCATCAGCACGTATTAAAAAGGTCAATAGAAGTCTATGTGTCCATGAAAAGCATGTATGGCACATGGATAACATCAATGTGACATCTGTGTGCCCGCCAGAATTAAATGCATCTAAAGAACTGACTTTTACAATCCTGCTCATCATTTTTGACACCCATGAAGTTTAAGTACATAATGCGGAATAGCTGTGACACAGGTATTGACACCTTTACATTAACTAAGTATGGAAACACATTTTGACTCGCCTGTGGTAAATCACAAATGAGAATCATCTATGATTAATTGTCCGCCATCTCCAAAGACCTTGGTATTCCAGTTTCAACAGTGCACAAAGTTATTAAGAAGTTTGCCTCTAGAATTCTTTTAAATATATAGATCAGTGGTTCCCAAATTCCAGTCCTCACGACCCCCAACAGGTCATGTTTTGAGAATTTTCTTACTATAGCACAGGTGATGCCTTGATAATGATTCCATCACATGTTCAATAGTAAGGAAATACTGAAAACATGACTTGTTGGGGGCCATGAGGACTGGAGTTTGGGAAACACTGACATAGATGTATACCTCCCAGGGGTAAATGTTTTTCAGTTTTTGCACTTAGTGCATAGGCTTTACCATTCTAGGATGTGCACTCTTTAAAAATGTGAAAAATAAAATGTTTTCTGTGGCCCTTATGTAGGTGTCTTCCAGGGTGTATTGGAGTCCCTCCATCTAATTTTTGGCATCCCCTGCACTTAGTACACAGGCTTTATGAGTCTAGGAGTCCCACTACCTAACAATTTTAACAGAATGTGTATGAGGCCCACCTTTATTTCTAATACAGATTGTATTGGATTCTCTCTTCCTACTGATTTTTTGCAGTTCTACATAGGATTTTTAAGTTTCAGAGTCCCTCTTTCATAAATTAAATAGGACTATAGTGGGGAAAAAAGCGCAAATAGGGTCTTACCCGGTATGGAAGGGAAAATATATGAGGGAATACACTCACTTGGTGAGGTTGTGCCAGTCACAACCCCTTTCACAAGCTTGTGAGTGTCTAGTGGTTAGCAGCGGCCCCCAGAAAACGTTCTAAAATATAAGGAGAAAAGAAACGGGGTTTGCGCCACGCTAAAAACCACAGATCCAGTAGATTAAAAATACTTCCTTGTTATTTTTACAAGTCTACGTATTTCAGAGACATATCCGTCTCCTTCATCATGATT
Source organism: Anomaloglossus baeobatrachus (assembly GCF_048569485.1). NCBI lineage: Eukaryota > Metazoa > Chordata > Amphibia > Anura > Aromobatidae > Anomaloglossus > Anomaloglossus baeobatrachus. The sequence goes on along the minus strand of NC_134358.1, from coordinate 504,517,279 downwards.
TCTTTTGTCCTGATGAAGGAGACGGATAAGTCTCTGAAACGCGTAGACTTGTAAAAATAAAAAGGAAGTCTTTTTAATCTACTGATCTGTGGTTTTTAGAGCGGCGCAAAACCCGTTTCTTTTCTCCTTATATTTTATAAATTAAATAGGATGTGTCTGACCATGTCACCCACACCACATGCCCAGATAAGGTAGTAAAATATTAAAATTACATTTACCTGTGACTACTCTACTGGTGAGTGTAGTTTTATTTCTCCCCTCTACAATGTCATCTACTGCAGTTATAGACGATAGGGAAATACGTTGAAAGATAACCCGGCTATTAAGAGGTGGAGGAGGCTTTTTTTTTCTCTTTTTAAATTTGCCTTATACACAAGTCATTATACAAGAAAGAATGTATCCTAACCTTTTTTCCTGTAAAATCCATTTTATCTTCAGTTTCGTATGTTTTATTATCAGTTCGTAGAAGTGGAGCAATACTCTGGCAACACTGTTCCCAGCAGAAACCTGGGAGTCAGAGATACCTCCAGGCATCTTCCCCATGCTGTTCCCATTCTATCTGAGCACTATTGCCATCCATTTCAACGATTTTCCCACCTAACCAGCTCTCCTGTTAAGGTCTTCTGGAAAAATGTTTGAGTTTCTCATTGACTTTTATTATATACTATAGTCAAGCCTGTCCAATTTTCCAAGTTCTTCAATTCGATTACCGATCACGCAAGCATTTTAGTGCTCACTCATCACCTACTATGGCAGCAAATTCTCCTGCAGATCAATGGCTCCCCCACGTAAAGTGTGAGGGAAAACGTGCATTTTTTGCGCATGAATGTTGTTTGCAATTTGTAGGGTTAAATTTGTAGCCTAAATTGAAACTGCCAAAGATCCTCTGTGGATCTGTAATGAGACTACCTTGTGAACATGAGACTACCTTGAGAGCATCTGAACATGTGGTCTACATAGCTTCAGTCCTATATGTTGCAGACACCATAGAGCATAGGGGTTGCAATCGCACTAGGGCCCCAGATGCTAGGGGACTATATAAAAAGAACAATGCTGTTAAAGACTTCCAATAATTAGGGACCACATTGGAGCTTTTGCATTGGGGTCTATTGGCTTCAAGTTACGCCACTGATGTTCCTCCTTTGAACATATTAATAAAAGGCTGTATTTTGCCTGTTCTGTGATTTAACCAAAAATCAGGGAAATGTGAGAGAACTTTTCCAAAGCTTTCAGTTTTAACTTTTTTGGTTTTTTTTTCTAACTGTTTGGCTATTTTTTAATTGCTTGTGTGTTATTGCTATTAAGGCGATCTGCTGGACTGAATTGTCATTAATCTATAACATTCTTTTTTGTGTTATATTTATAACATACAGATCTGAGCCATGATGCAAACTGTCCCAGCTATGGAAGATATTCATAGGAATATATGATCATTTCACCACATGTTTCATGACATGATTTAATCCTCTTATTCCTCCCTATAAAGGCTGTCTTACTTCCTCATAGAAATCGCAGCTGTGCCTTATAAAAGAGTCACCATATAAACAAAAACACGTCTTGTTCTTGAAATCGCCTTATAACTACAGATATACATTTCAGTAGCTGGAGTCTGGAAGGATTTGTCATCGTAATTACTCGATAATTTGTAATGGTCTCATTATGTATAAAATATAGGGGGAAATAAAAACAATGATAAAGAAACTGACAAATTTTTTTCTCACGTTTTTATACTGCCTTCAGTTTTTACTTAGTATGCTCATATGAATAATATGATATTTCTCAGCCTCTTGGGCAAAACTATATGGATATAAAGGTTGTGTTCGCACCTGGGGTCTGGAGGATCAAAGGGTAACTCGCCCTGTATGAGGAGGACAGTAATATTTGTCCCGCCAGAGTCAGATATAGGAGGAGCACAAGGGGCATGTACCCTTGGATCCCACAATGCCTACATCACCCCCTCTTTTTGCTCAGGTCATTTCTATCTTGTAAATTTCCTTTAACTATTCACACTGAACAGCCACCTTATTGGAGACATCCATCTAGCAGGGCATGAGATCTCCATTGACCTCAAAAACTGCAGCAATTCATCTTGGCATAGATTCCAGTAGGTGTCTAAATGGTTCTGCAGGGATATTGGCCCAGGAGGACAAGATGGTGTTTCCCAACAGTCATAAATTAGCTTCACCCCTGAGGAAGCTGCTCTGTATTCAGACATACACAATGGTTTCCCCCATTTGTTGCCTTCTTGGGTCTTAAAATATGTGCATTCAATTGTTTATTTTTTATGTAATTTGTATACTAATTCTTATTTGCATTCTTTATGCATATAATTTCATGGTTGCCTGTACAGTATATTTACTTGCTAACTGATTTTACTATTAGGACTTTTTTGTTGCTCTTTATACATATACAGTATATATATATTTACATTCCTGATTAAGGCTGTTGAAATTGTTTCCTCGTGGTTAGAGTACTTATTAAATGTTCAACCATATTTTACTTTATTATTAGGCTAAGTTCACATGTCCTGTAGTCATCCGTTAGAACGGATCCGTTGGGAAACTGATTTCTGCTGGATCCATTTTTTTTAACATGGGAGTCTATGGACAACAGATCCGTTAACGGATTGGTATTTAGCCATCTATTGTTTTCTTAGCGCATCGATTAGAAATGGACGATAAATACTGTACCTTTCGTTTTATAAGACGCACCCCCAATTTAGAGAAAAAAAAGGGAAAAAAAATATGGGGTCCATCTTATAATCCAGTGCTCTCTTATTGGAGGGTGGCGGTAGCGGTGGTGGAGCGGGATCACAGGAGGCAGGGGCAGTGCTGGAGTAGGGTGCAGCTGCAGGCAGTGCAGTGGATGTCCCAGATGCTCGCTGCAGGCACTGTGAGGCAGGAGGAGTATCCAGAAACTGTCGGTGGTGTGGGCTTCAAAGATATGGTACTCGGAGTCAGCGAGTACCCAGATGGAGCTCTCGGCTCACTGACAAGCCAAGATTTCATCTGCACACACGCCACCTCCAGGTGCCATTTTCCTTAAGTCTGCTGCAGGGAAATAAATGGGCAGGAGGCAGCGCATGCACAGATGAGAGCCGAGAGCTCCATCTGCACACGCGTTGACTCCAGGCGACATAATTTGAAGCGAAGCCCACACTGCTGACATTTTCAGAATGGCAGCCCCTGCCTCACTGCCCGCAGCACAGCGAACCGCCTACAGTAAAGCTGGTGTCACACATAACGACGACGACGACAACGACGTCGCTGCTACGTCACCATTTTCTGTGACGTTGCAGCGACGTCCCGTCGCTGTCGCTGTGTGTGACATCCAGCAACGACCTGGCCCCTGCTGTGAGGTCGCCGGTCGTTGCTGAATGTCCAGCTTCATTTTTTGGTCGTCACTCTCCCGCTGTGACACACACATCGCTGTGTGTGACAGCGAGAGAGCGACGAAATGAAGCGAGCAGGAGCCGGCACTGGCAGCTGCGGTAAGCTGTAACCAGCGTAAACATCGGGTAACCAAGGGAAGACCTTTCCCTGGTTACCCGATGTTTACGCTGGTTACCAGCCTCCGCTCTTGCTGCCAGCGCCGGCTCCTGCACTGTGACATGTGGCTGCAGTATGCATCGGGTAATTAACCCGATGTATACTGTAGCAAGGAGAGCAAGGAGCCAGCGCTAAGCAGTGCGCGCGGCTCCCTGCTCTCTGAACTGTGACATGTAGCTGCAGCACACATCGGGTTAATTAACCCGATGTGTGCTGCAGGAGAGCAAGGAGCCAGCGCTAAGCGCGGCTCCCTGCTCTCTGACCTGTGACATGTAGCTGCAGCACACATCGGGTTAATTAACCCGATGTGTGCTGCAGGAGAGCAAGGAGCCAGCGCTAAGCGCGGCTCCCTGCTCTCTGAACATGTAGCGACGTTATGATCGCTGCTTCTGCTGTTTGACAGCTAAGCAGCGATCATAACAGCGACTTACAAGGTCGCTGTTACGTCACCGAAAATGGTGACGTAACAGCGACGTCGTTGTCGCTGTCGTTTAGTGTGACACCAGCTTAAGCCCGCAGCACAGCGCCCGTGGCCCGCATCACCTCCTCTGCCTCCTGTGGCCCCTCTCTACCACCCCAGGTAAGCAGGTAAGCTAAATTCAGATTATAAGACACATTTCTCATTTTCCTCCCAAATTTTTAGGAGGAAAAGCCCGTCTTATAATCTGAAAAATACAATAGCAATCCATTAACGGATTCATTCTCTATAAACTCCACATATTAAAAACAAAGCCGAAATCCGTTATTTAACAATGGACAAAAAAGTTGTGTTTGCACAACTTTTTTGCAAATGGATCTCTATCGGATCTGTGATAACAGATGATTACAGGACATTTGAACCCAGCCTTACCCATTTCACTTCAATCAAGATCCATGAGTGACTTTATGGTCATTTTGATATGTTATTGGTGGTATATATTTCAATCCAGAGGGATCTTACAACATGTTACATATTTATTATTGTTGCATTTCATTGTTGTATAGTGATTTATATATTTATGGGATTGTCATGGTTTCATTTTTTTTAATTGTGGAGTTATATGGTGCTAATAAAATGTATTGTCCTATATCTCTGGGTGGGCAACATTTTTATTGATTTTTTTTTCTCTTTTTTATCATTAGTGGTTCTTTGAAGTAGTGAACCCCAGTTGTTATGTTTGGCTATACAACTATATATCTCTTCAGTTTTAAATTAGTTGGAGGTACTGACGTGAACAGTCTTATATGTGGACCTAAAGATGGTATATAGGATTATTTAGGATAACATTTAGAGATTGTGAAGACCAGGGAAGCAAGGAAAACTCATGGTCATGTTCCTGAAACCAGCGACTGTGCCACCCTAGCAGCATGGTGCATTGTCCTGTTGTCCTCCTGACATGAAGGAATGGACTTATTTGACCACCATAAGCCCTACTCTCCATGGTCAAATCACAGAGATCAGAAGATCCAGGAACCACTAAGAATATAACACCCACACCATTACTCCATTTACACCAGCCAGAAGTTTTGACACCTGACAAGGAGGGTTCATTAATTCATGCCGTTTATACGGGTGGTGACCTTCACCCTGCTTTGTTATACTTTGATCTTGGCAGGTAAATATTTTTCACTGCAGGTAATGTGCTTTCAAATTTCTGGAGCACACCACTCCCCATCTTCGACTCAACTGTACCATTAATTGCATGTGTGATTGCAGTCTAAGGCTAAAGCTGGGTTCACACATAGCGACAGCGACAATGACGTCGCTGTTACGTCACCATTTTCTGTGACGCAACATCGAACTAGTAAGTCGCTGTTATGATCGCTGCTTAGCTGTCAAACACAGCAGACAAAGCAGCGATCATAACGACAAGCGTCGCTGTGGAAGCCATGCTGCACTTGGTAACTAAGGTAAATATCGGGTAACCATTACCCGATATTTACCTTGGTTGCCAGCGCACACGCTTAGCGCTGGCTCCCTGCTCTCCTATCCAGGGTACACATCGGGTTAATTACCCGATGTGTACTCCGGCTACGTGTGCAGGGAGCCAGCGGTGTGCTCTCACGCTGCCAGTGCTGGCTCCCTGCTCACGTAGCTGGAGTACACATCGGGTAATTAACCTGATGTGTACACCAGCTACATGTGCAGAGAGCAGGGAGCCGGCACTGGCAGCGTGAGAGCGCGGTGCTAGTAACTAATGTAAATATCGGGTAACCAAGGAAAGGGCTTCTTGGTTACCCGATGTTTACCGTGGTTACAGCTTACCGCAGGCTGCCAGACGCCGGCTCCTGCTCCCTGCTCGCTTCAGTTTGTCGATCTCTCGCTGTCACACACAGCGATGTGTGCTTCACAGCGGGAGAGCGACGAGCAAAAAATGAAGCAGGACATTCAGCAACGAGCGGCGACCTCACAGCAAGGGCCAGCTCGTTGCTGGATGTCACACACAGCGACAGCGACGGGACGTCGCTGCTACGTCACAGAAAATGGTGACGTAGTAGCGACGACGTTGTCGCTGTCGCTGTGTGTGACACCACCTTAAGACCGCACTATGCGTTCTCCTACTTGCAGTTCTAAACACACGTTTTGGGCTTCATTGATTTGACCAAAGTTGCCTTTTTCAGAACTTTAGCGCTGAAAACGCATGCGTATTTACCGCGTTTCAGATGCGTTTTCAGCGCTTTCTACATGCTTTTCCCCTTGCGTTTTGACAGATGCGTTTTGAACATCAAGACACTGCTAAATAAAGATTAAATAGTCAAACACAATGAAAAAAAGAGAAAAAAATAAGAAACAGATATAATTTTTAAATTAACAATGAAATTTGTTAAATGTCTTGAAAATATAGCGGATTAATAAAATTTATTGCAAAAATAGCAATAAAATCATAATTTTCACTAATTTAATTGTCGGACTGTGTGTGTGTGTGTGTAAAGGGACATATTATTCCATTATTTTAATGTGTGAAAAACATGCGTTTTTGAAGTAAAAAACGCAGTGTTTCTGTACCTAAAAAGCATGTAAAACGCTGGAATTTAGATGTTTTCTGCTTTTTGACACTTCTCATTGACTTCAATGTTAGCAAAACACAGCAGAAATGGCAAAAACAATTGACATGCTGCTTCTTTGAACGCATGTTTTTTGCCACAAAATATGCAAATTAAACGCAGCGTTTAGAAACGCAAAGTGCGGTCTGAAAATCACCATTTACCATTGACTTTGCTGGAAAATCAAAACGCATGCCTTTTGGCATGAAAAAGGTGCAGTTCAAAACGGACCTAAAAAGCAGCTGAAACGCAGGTGGAAACGCGAAGTGCGGTCTTAGCCTAAAGCCGGTTCCAGATGATAGTCCATGCCTGACTTTGGATCTGAGCACTTGAATTGATAGTTTCATAGATTCTTATAAAACTGTCACCTCAAGTCCTTACACTCGCAAAGGACCAGGACTTGACCCAGTAGGACAGATCTATAAATGTGCTTTTAATACACTAGGCTTGGGCTTAGTCATCAAAGAGCACAACATAGTTTGGCCCAAAATAAGTCTGAACCTTGTTGTATCCCAAGCTATTCAGCATCAAGCAATGAAGACACTTTTTCTAGATTGGTGGGTTTCATATGAGGCATACGATGGAGCATGCTGTGATTTTCTTCGGTGACTTTCTCTTCTTTTTATGTGCAAGATCAATGAGGCAAATTTATGTAGAAACAACACCCTACAGTACATTTACAAGACAACAGAATAATGTAAAATGACCCCTTTTTGTACGAAGAGCGTTTTTACTGCTCTATGGTGTATATTACAGCTGTGAATTTTCAAATATGTACCATGCTTATTATTTCGTGTAAATGCTGTGGATTTTCACAGCAGATTTCACTCCTTAATGCATCTAAAATCAGCATGGGGATTATGCAACAGCTTTGAAAGCCCTTTATAAATTGACTAAAAATAGAATTTGACTGCCCTTAGTGGTCTACATTATATGAAAGATTGTCAAACCTGGTACCAGTTATCCATCTGATTTGTATTGGGCCATCTTAACTATCCCCCTACAGATCTTGTTGGGTGATAGAGGGTTCCGGCCTTTGCAATTCAACTCCTGATCGTGCTGCAGCACCAGCCGCCCGCTCCCTAACCAGGGAGCTGAATCAATGGATAATGTACCTTTCGGCGGTGTGTGTCGGATTAGTGCAGCACCCAGAATACCGCCCTTCTTTCTCGTATACTACTCATGGCCTCTGCAATTAGGCGGGCAGACCCATTTGTTCACAGAGGCTAAAACAAAACAAAAAACAAACTCTGCCAAAGGAGTCTAGCTGCGGCTTTCTCCTGTCTGCCTACTGAAAACATCAACGCTCGGCTGAACCATGTGTTCACGTCATGAGAAATAGCCATCTGTTCAACAATCATTTAGCCAATTTTTATTTGGTTGACAGCTATATCCCGTGTTCTTCCCATATACATACACAATTGGTTCGGCTGAGCATGCACACAGTCCCAAAAGGAGGGAAACCTGTATAACCTGATGCCAAACCCTTCCTGCAGCGGCTTACCTCTAATTATAACCAAGATTTGGGCATGCTACTTTCCAAAATGCCCAATATTTTTTTTATTTATTTCACCAGCTACTGTTTGTGCTTCCTACATCTTTTTCAAGGGGATTCCACTCCACAAAACCACCTGAAAAAGCGCTAACTAAATGCTTAAAGGGAACCTGTCCCCGGATGTTTATAATACTCACCTAACGGTCAGCGCGGAGCAGACTGGTTGGATGGGCGTCTCCATTATCAAGGGTCCGCACCTCCTCTTTCGGCCATCTTTGCCCTCCTCCTTCTGAAGCTGGTGTGGATGATGCGTTCTACGTCATCTACACTAGCCAACATTGAGGTCCTGCGCAGCCGCACTTTGATCTGCCCTGAGAAGGGCAGATCAAAGTATTGTAGTACGCCTGCACAGGACCTCAATGTCGGCTAGTGTAGATGAAGTAGAACGCGTCACCCACACTAGCTTCAGAAGAGGGAGGACAAAGATGGCCAAAAGAGGAGGCGCGGACCCTTGATAATGGAGACGCCCATCCAACCAGTCTGCTCCGCACAGACCGTTAGGGGAGTATTATAAACATCCGATGACAGTTTCTATTTAAAGCAACGAACATGTGTATCTTTACATAAAAATGACTTTCTGTTCATATTATCAGTCTTTTGTGCATTCAAGTGCTTAAAAAAAATGACCTGAGCATTCTATAGGCTTTTTTCCCCAGTTCTGAAGACGTTCTATTTTTTATAACAGATGAGGAACCTGAAAAGATGCCCGAGAGTCTTTTAGAGCCTTTTCAAAGAGATAGTGTTTCCAGAAGTTGCTATCGATTTCTTCATTGCTGAGTGAAGTTTAAAAGATATCCAGAAAATGACAGTAATGATAGAAAACGCCTCAAAAACCACCAGCGGCCAAAAATGTAAGAAAAAGTGCTCAGGAAACGACCAAAAACACTAACAATGACCCTTTAGAACACAAATAGCTGACATGCCGAAGTCTTCCTCTTGTAAAACTCGGTGGGTTGGCCTGCCTAAAAAAAGACGATGTGTTTACATACCCTTGGGCACTTAAAGCCAAAGTAAAAATTAAATGTTTACTAAGTTATCTAAATCTCTCCTATTAGGGCAGTGTGGGCCATTTCATTATTGAGTTCAGCAGTATAACAGTGTGGAGCTAGCCCCCCTTAGTGGCAACTGCAAATAACCAAGGCTTTATAATTTATCCCAATGTGATACACTTGGAGCAGTCTGTCAGGAAAAAGGCTCTGCAATTCCAAAGATATATTGAAAAAAAAAATGTAAAAAACCTGGTGTTAAAGTGTAACCAGATGATGGCTCCTTGGACACAATTATTTTCAGCTATTCTCCATTCAGTGCTGAAGACCCAAAGGTCCTATACTCACTTTTACACACTGGGCCATTCCTAAACATTAATTTCCAGAATGTAGAAAAGATGTCATTTTTTTTGGATGCATCCCACTGTAAAGTCTGGAATAATAATGCATGCATTCTCCTGACCCAGGCATTTTACCGCATTCCTCCATCACTGGCTCACTGTTTTACAAACTGAAAGAAAGCACACCTGACACTTGCGAGAGCGCTGAAGTGTCTCTGAGCGCAGAATCATGGGCAGTATTTACTAAGTGCTGCTAATCCATAAGGTGCCTGATGTCTCGGCAAAGTTTAATGAACGCAGATGGAAGACGATTCATTGCTCCCTGTTGGACGGATATGTGCTGATATCGCTATAAACATGGTCAGTAAAGTTACGTGGAAGCCGATATTCTGTTATGAGGGGGGAGACATCGCTTGTTCTGGGAGTACAGGAAATTCTGCTGCGTCTGAGACATCTTTCCACAATGCTGCAAAATTTCCTACATTGCCTTCAATTTTTCCTAAAATAATTGGAAATACGCCTACATGAATTTCTGAAACTTTCATGAAGCTGATCTACAAATGTGAAATATATATAACTCCTGATTGACTTCTGAACTAAATCTGATAAAATGGAATCTTACATTTCTGCGGCATATCTGTCCAGTAATCCAGCAAAAATATCTACAAGTAATGCAATAGAAAAAGAGAATTTTGTTACTTACCGTAAATTCTTTTTCTTATAACTCCAACATGGGAGACCCAGACCATGGGTGTATAGCTTCTGCCTCCGGAGGACACACAAAGTACTACACTCAAACGTGTAGCTCCTCCCTCCTAGCATATACACCCCCTGGTAGTCAGTCCTAGCCAGTTTAGTGCAAAAGCTGAAGGAGGACATCCACCCACAAGTAGAGACAGAGCAAAACCCGGAACAACCGGAACCTCTGTCTACAACAACAGCCGGTGATAACACACGGAACAAGAAACCTGCCGACAGGCAACAGGGAGGGTGCTGGGTCTCCCATGTCGGAACTATAAGAAAAAGAATTTACGGTAAGTAACAAAATTCTCTTTTTCTTCATCGTTCCTTATGGGAGACCCAGACCATGGGACGTTCTAAAGCAGTCCATGGGTGGGAATAAATAGAAAAACTGAGAAGTAGGCGAAACCTAACTTCACAAATGGGCGACAGCCGCCTAAAGGATGCGTCTGCCCAAGCTCACATCTGCCGAAGCAAGAGCATGCACTTGGTAGTGCTTCGAAAAGGTATGCAGACTAGTCCAAGTGGCAGTCTGACAGACCTGCTGAGCCGTAGCCTGGGCCTGAAAGCCTAAGAGGCACCAACAGCCCTGGTCAAGTGTGCCTTGATCCCCGGCGGGAGAGGCACTTGAGTACCCTGGTAGGTATCGGAAATGGCCGACCTAAACCAACGAGCCAGGGTCGGCTTAAAAACCGAAAGGCCCTTACGCTGACCAGCAGTCAGCACAAAAAAGAGGTGCACCGCCTAAGAACAGCGGTGCGAGACACATAGATCCGGAGCGCCCGCACCAGATCCAGAGTATGCAACGCCCTTTCAAGGCGATGAACAGGAGCCGGACAAAAGGAAGGCAGGGAAAATGCCCCGGATAAGGTGGAACAGCAACCACCTTAGGGAGAAAGTCCGGAGTCGGACGGAGAACCACCTTGTCTTGATGAAGGGAGGACTCCGAAGAGAGTGCAGCCAAAACAGAGACTCTCTTGAGGGAAGTTATGGCCACTAGAAAGACCACCTTCTGTGAAAGACTAAACTAAGAAACCTCCCTAAGAGGCTCAAAGGGGGGTTTCCGGAAGCCGTGAGGACCGAATCAAGGTCCCAGGGCTCCAAGGGCCGCCGGTAAGGCGGAATGATGTGAGATACGCCCTGCATGAAGGAGCGCACCTGGGCCAGCCGGGCGATACGCCGCTGGCACAACACTGATAGAGCCGAGACCTGTCCCTTAAGGGAATTGAGGGATAGTCCTAGCTGCAGACCGGACTGTAGAAAGGACAGGAGAGTCGGCAAGGCCAAAAGGCCAAAGGATACTTCCGAGCTCGAGTCAGAGTGGAGATGACTTCAGGAGGCATACCAGAAGTCGACAAGATCCATGACTCAAACGCCACGCCGTCAATCTGAGAGCCGCATCCTCGTGAGAGAAGGTCTGGACAGTCCGGGAGATGCTATGGCACCTCTACGGACAGACGGAGCAGGTCAGGGTACCAAACTTATAAATCCAAAAGCGGAAATAGAGATCCATATTTACATATGCATGTCTACCAAGCAAAATATATATAAACCTACATTTAGACCTGCGTGATTATATGGTGCATTAGAGAAAATACACAAAATTTCAAAAAGTGCACAAATTTTATTAACATGATATTAACAGCACAGAATATCACATGATTAGAGACGGATGTCAAAAAGGACACAGTTAAAAGTCATTCCCCTTAAAAACACAGAAAAACAATCCTGGGACAGTGTGGTATAAAGTTGGTATAATTGTAGTGGTCAAAAAATTGGATATATGCATACACCCTAAAGTACATCAAAGCTAATTTGCACAAAAACACCAGTCTAATGTGCTTCAGCAATCATAAGAAGGTGTATGATTATACCCCTAATACATCAGAAATACTAATACTGACACTCCAGCGGATGTAATAAACAACTGATACTCAGAGTTAATACAACATGCAGATGCAGGCATCCTATACATATAAAAGGCCATCATGGATTACAAAGATCAAGGCATGCATTACTGCAGTTGGGTTATTGGTTATTACCCATATAATGATTTACCAAACTTCAGGTCAAGAAGTATATAGTACCCCAAATGCGTACCATGCCAACCTACCACCCAAGGAAAGAGGGGGGAGGGGTAGGCAAGGGATTTGACCAAAAAAGACTTGGTGATCTGCTGGAGGCAGATTAAAGATAATCAGAGACCACTACCTGTTGAACCACACTGCCCAGCACCTCTACGCGCGTTTCACACTCGCTTCGTCAGGAGGTGCTGTGACAGGGAGGTGGTCATCTTTTTATTGCTCAGGACTCACCTGAGGCCCATCAGTGGCGCGCGGCGCGTGGCGACGGCCATGCCGCCCGCTCCAGCCGGCGTCCCGGAAGTCGCATTGCGCATGTGCGCTAATCGCTTCACTCATTGGGCGCCGGCTGCAGGGGAGGGACAGACACCGACACACATCGCGCGCACGGGCATCAGTGAGTCCAGCGCCATCTTGGTTGAGGGCAAAACTCCTGGAAGCCAGCATAGATCACAAGAAATCATACATACATTACTGGAATATTGTTTTTTTGAGCAGTAATCATAGTGTAAGTACACAATATCACATATAGTTGACAGAAGATCCATAATGTCCTGATCCAAAGGTTTGTGAGAAACGCGGCAAACGGGGATACCAACATACATTATTAAGCCATCTATAGCAAAAGGATTTATTTATTACAAGGTTATCCCGTGCGTCGCATGTCCACAACCAAAACAGGACACCATGCGTGTCATACAGGCTGAAATAAAATTACATTGCTCCAATATTTAATATATATATTGATGCACATAAATCCTGGAATGTTGTTCCATCATATTATATCGCACAGATGTTTAATATGCAGATTGATGCACATAAATCCTAAACCGCAATTCCATCATATATGCAGAGAGTCCGCACATAACTGGCCTCCAAAAATTCGCTCTCCCCAAGCCCTGTATATAGGAATTAAAGAAAAAAGATTTAAAAAATGACCATAAAAATCAGACAGAGAGCAATAAGCCCGAGGAGGCAGCTCAAGTCAGACCCAAATAGTAAGTACCACACAGAACATGATTAAACAAGGATAATCAGCATATACCAAAAGAGCGCATGAGAACAGGATTTGAAACAAGAGTTCAGGGCAGACGTATCCACAGGGAGGGTGGTCACAGAAAGGACCTGTGGTCACAGAAAGGGCTTAAAGGACACCAGATCATTTAGGCCCTGAGGCTTAACGGTCTCCAATGTGGTAATCCACTTCACCTCCTTCTGGGCCAATACCTTTCTGTGATCACCTCCCCTCGTACCGAAATAGACCCTATCTATCCCTCTGAATTTAAGAAGACGCCAATTACAGCTATGCTTTTCCCGAAAGTGCCTGGGTATACTATTAAGGGCATCAATTTCTTCCGCTGTTTTGACTTTTGCAGCTTTTTTGATGTCCCTAATGTGCTCGAGGACCCTGACTCTAAATTCCCGGGAAGTCAACCCTACATAGATTAATCCGCAGGGGCACTTAGCCCAATAAACAACAAACGTTGTCCTGCAGTTGATAGTATGTACAATCTTGTAGGACTTAGTATTAGATACGTCATGGAAGGAAAAGGACCTTTCCATTTGGGGACAAAAAATCCGTTGACTTCCCGGGAATTTAGAGTCAGGGTCCTCGAGCACATTAGGGACATCAAAAAAGCTGCAAAAGTCAAAACAGCGGAAGAAATTGATGCCCTTAATAATATACCCAGGCACTTTCGGGAAAAGCATAGCTGTAATTGGCGTCTTCTTAAATTCAGAGGGATAGATAGGGTCTATTTCGGTACGAGGGGAGGTGATCACAGAAAGGTATTGGCCCAGAAGGAGGTGAAGTGGATTACCACATTGGAGACCGTTAAGCCTCAGGGCCTAAATGATCTGGTGTCCTTTAAGCCCTTTCTGTGACCACAGGTCCTTTCTGTGACCACCCTCCCTGTGGATACGTCTGCCCTGAACTCTTGTTTCAAATCCTGTTCTCATGCGCTCTTTTGGTACCGTGTTTCCCCGAAAGTAGGACCCCCCCGAAAGTAAGGCAGGGTGGGGGTTTCGGGGGGGTCCGCCAATGTAGGGCACCCCCCGATTGTAAGGCAGGGTAGCGGGGGGGCCGGGGAATGTAAGGCCGCCTATGGGTGGTGGTCGCGGCGTAATGTAAGGCCGCATATGGGTGGGGGTCCCTGGGGAAAGTACAGGAACTTACCGCTGCCGCTGTTCCCTCGCTCCATCCAGGCCTTCTCCAGTCTCGTGCCACCCGTGGTCCGCCTCCGGTGAATGGCCCCCGCAAGGCTCCCTGCTGGCCATCAGCTCGAGCTGTGATTGGCCAGTCAGCCGGCTCGCAGCTGATTGGCCCTCAGCTCGAGCTGCGATTGGCCAGTCAGCCGGCTCGCAGCTGATTGGCCCTCAGCTCGAGCTGCGATTGGCCAGTCAGCCGGCTCGCAGCTGATTGGCCCTCAGCTCGAGCTGCGATTGGCCAGTCAGCCAGCTCGCAGCTGATTGGCCGAAATCAGCCGCGACGTCACCGCCTGCAGGCTCGCTCCGATTTCGGTAAGTTCCGAAACTGTGTGTGTGTGTGTGTGTGTGTGTACGGTATGTGTATGGGTGCCGTATGGGGCTGTATGTGTCAGTGTGTGTGTGTGTGTGTACGGTACCGGTACGATATGTGTGTGGGTGCCGTGTGGGGCTGTACCGGTACCGTATGTGTCAGTGTGTGTGGTGGCAGAGTGGGGGGCAGAACCACTGTATGGGGAGGCTGCAGGGGGGAGGATGGGGTGGATGCCGGATCTCAAACAATGGGGAGGCTGCAGGGGGGAGGAAGGGGTGGGTGCCGGATCTCAAACAATGGGGAGGCTGCAGGGGGGAGGAAGGGGTGGATGCCGGATCTCAAACAATGGGGAGGCTGCAGGGGGGAGGAAGGGGTGGATGCCGGATCTCAAACAATGGGGAGGCTGCAGGGGGGAGGATTGTCATTTTTTTTTCCAATGTAAGGCCTCCCCCGAAAGTAAGGCAGGGTGGGACTTTTGGGGGTAAAATTAATGTAAGACAGGGCCTTACTTTCGGGGAAACACGGTATATGCTGATTATCCTTGTTTAATCATGTTCTGTGTGGTACTTACTATTTGGGTCTGACTTGAGCT
Source organism: Anomaloglossus baeobatrachus (assembly GCF_048569485.1). NCBI lineage: Eukaryota > Metazoa > Chordata > Amphibia > Anura > Aromobatidae > Anomaloglossus > Anomaloglossus baeobatrachus. The sequence goes on along the minus strand of NC_134358.1, from coordinate 504,501,893 downwards.
GCCTCCTCGGGCTTATTGCTCTCTGTCTGATTTTTATGGTCATTTTTTAAATCTTTTTTCTTTAATTCCTATATACAGGGCTTGGGGAGAGCGAATTTTTGGAGGCCAGTTATGTGCGGACTCTCTGCATATATGATGGAATTGCGGTTTAGGATTTATGTGCATCAATCTGCATATTAAACATCTGTGCGATATAATATGATGGAACAACATTCCAGGATTTATGTGCATCAATATATATATTAAATATTGGAGCAATGTAATTTTATTTCAGCCTGTATGACACGCATGGTGTCCTGTTTTGGTTGTGGACATGCGACGCACGGGATAACCTTGTAATAAATAAATCCTTTTGCTATAGATGGCTTAATAATGTATGTTGGTATCCCCGTTTGCCGCGTTTCTCACAAACCTTTGGATCAGGAAATTATGGATCTTCTGTCAACTATATGTGATATTGTGTACTTACACTATGATTACTGCTCAAAAAAAACAATATTCCAGTAATGTATGTATGATTTCTTGTGATCTATGCTGGCTTCCAGGAGTTTTGCCCTCAACCAAGATGGCGCTGGACTCACTGATGCCCGTGCGCGCGATGTGTGTCGGTGTCTGTCCCTCCCCTGCAGCCGGCGCCCAATGAGTGAAGCGATTAGCGCACATGCGCAATGCGACTTCCGGGACGCCGGCTGGAGCGGGCGGCATGGCCGTCGCCGCGCGCCACTGATGGGCCTCAGGTGAGTCCTGAGCAATAAAAAGATGACCACCTCCCTGTCACAGCACCTCCTGACGAAGCGAGTGTGAAACGCGCGTAGAGGTGCTGGGCAGTGTGGTTCAACAGGTAGTGGTCTCTGATTATCTTTAATCTGCCTCCAGCAGATCACCAAGTCTTTTTTGGTCAAACCCCTTGCCTACCCCTCCCCCCTCTTTCCTTGGGTGGTAGGTTGGCATGGTACGCATTTGGGGTACTATATACTTCTTGACCTGAAGTTTGGTAAATCATTATATGGGTAATAACCAATAACCCAACTGCAGTAATGCATGCCTTGATCTTTGTAATCCATGATGGCCTTTTATATGTATAGGATGCCTGCATCTGCATGTTGTATTAACTCTGAGTATCAGTTGTTTATTACATCCGCTGGAGTGTCAGTATTAGTATTTCTGATGTATTAGGGGTATAATCATACACCTTCTTATGATTGCTGAAGCACATTAGACTGGTGTTTTTGTGCAAATTAGCTTTGATGTACTTTAGGGTGTATGCATATATCCAATTTTTTGACCACTACAATTATACCAACTTTATACCACACTGTCCCAGGATTGTTTTTCTGTGTTTTTAAGGGGAATGACTTTTAACTGTGTCCTTTTTGACATCCGTCTCTAATCATGTGATATTCTGTGCTGTTAATATCATGTTAATAAAATTTGTACACTTTTTGAAATTTTGTGTATTTTCTCTAATGCACCATATAATCACGCAGGTCTAAATGTAGGTTTATACAGGGTACCAAACTTGCCTGGGTCAGTCTGGAGTAATGAGAATGACCCGACGGCCCTCCTTTCTGATCTTGCGCAGGACTCTGGGCAAGAACTAGAGGGTGAAACACGTTAGACAGACGAAGCTGGGAACAAACTTGAACCAGTGCGTCTGCCGCAAAAACCTGAGGATCGTGGAGCCACGGTTTGACGGCTGAGACAATCAGCCTCCCAGTTTTCCACGTCTGGGATGTGGGCTGTGGATATGGTGGACTAGAAGTCCTCCGTCCACTGAAGAATGCGATGAACCTCCAACATTGCCAGGCGGCTGAGTGTCCCGCCCTGGAGGTTGATGTAGGCAAACGCTGTAGCGTTGTCTGACTGGACTCGAATGTGCCTGGCCGCCAACAGATGGTGAAAGGCTTAGAGAGCTAGAAACACAGCTCTGATTTCCAGCACATTGATCCAGAGGGCTGATTCGGACAGAGTCCAAGTGCCCTGCGCTCCATGGTGGAGATATACTGCTCCCCAGCCGGATAGACTAGCATCTTGGTGAGGATCACCCGGGACGGAGCCAGGAAGGAGCGTCCCTGAGACAGAGGGGACGAAGCCACCACTGAAACGAGCCCCTGGTCTGTGGCGAAGCCACCGCCCCGTGGAAGGAGGAAGTCCGCTTGTTCCAACAGCGGAAAATATCCAGCCGCAGAGGACGCAGATGGAACTGGACAAAGGAATCGCTTCTATTGACACCACCATCTGATCCAGCACCTGTATTAGGTGCCTGATGGAACGACGTCGACCGCCAGCGGAGGGACTGCTGTTTGACTAAGGGCAGCTTCACAAGTGCCGACAGAGTCCCGAATTGCATCCCTGAGTATGAGAACTTCTGGGTCGAAGTCAGAGTGGACTTGGACAGAATGACAAACCACCCGAATTGGTTAGAATGGCGAGAGTGAGCGAGGCACTCCGCTAACAGTCTGCACTGGATGAAGCCCAGACCAGAAGGCTGTCCAGGACAAAAGGATCACTGCCAACCCCTAGAGGTGCAGGACCGCAATCACAGCTGCCCCGACCTTGAGAATACTCGAGGGGCCGTGGCTAACCCCAAGGGAAGAGCCACGAATTGGACCACTCTGATTGCAAAACGTAGCCAACGCTGGTGTGAAACTGCAATTGGCACATGCAGATAGGCATCTCTGATGTCGATGGAGGCTAGGGAATCTCCTTGGGTCATTGATTGATCGCAGAGACTCTATGCGAAACTGCCGCACCTGAACATGCTTGAGAAGCTTGAGATCCAGGTCGGAAGGGACCGCCCTCCTCGGGTACTAGGAATAGATTTAAGCAGAAATCTCAGAACCGTTCCCAGTCGGGAACCGGTACAATCACTCCAGTGGCCTGCAAGAATGCCACAGCCTGTGAGAAGGCGGCGGCCTTGGAGCAGGGGGGAGTTGACAGAAAAAATCTGTTTGGCGGGCTGGATAGAGTTCTATCCTGTAGCCGTGGGAGATGGTATCTCGCACCCACTGATCGGAGACGTGTTAAAACCATATGTCGCCAAAGTGGGAGAGCCTGCCACTGACCAAGGACGTTGCTGGCGTGGCTAGATAGCCAGGAGGAGGCTGACTTAGTGGCAGCATCTCCTGCGGTCTTCTCGTGCGCCATTTGGGTTTACGATCCTTGGCTGAGTCAGTGGACGAGGCCGAGGACTTAGAGAACGATCAGATGAACAAAAAGAACGAAACCTCGACTGATTCCTGCCCTGGACAGGTTTCCTGGTTTAGGTTTATGGCATGGAAGAAAACTCTTCCCGCCAAGAGCTTCCTTAATAATTTCATCCAGTTGTTCCCGAATAGTCTGGTCCCAGCACAAGGGAGCCCAGCAAGGAACTTCTTTAGAAGCATCTGCCTTCCGCTTCCGAAGCCACCGGAGCCTGCGGATAGCGAGGAAATTAGCCGAGGCCACCGCAGTGCGGTGAGAGTCTCCAGCATGGCGGACATGGCATAGGATGAAAAGACTGAAGTCTGGAAGTTAAGGCAACCATTTCGGGCAAAGGCTCTCTGGGAGGGAATGCATCTCCTCAAGAGAAGCAGAGATGGCTTTGAAAGCCGCACTGCTGCAAAAGCTGGGGAGAACGAGGCCCCTGCCGCCTCCATACAGATTTGACCAGAAGGACAACCTGGCGGACAGCTGTAAGTGAGGAGCCATCAGCTACTGATACAACGTCCGGGCTGAGAGTCTAAACACCAGAGGGACCACCTTTGGTGAATGAGCCCCCTCCTTGACCACCTCTGGTGGAAGGCGAAAACTGTCATCAGTGGCAAGCGTTTGCCAGAGCAGACCCTGGGCTTGGTCACAGTGGCCTGAAAACTGGATCGGTTAAGGAACACACTCCTTGTTCTCTTAGGCAAGGTAAACTGGTGCCTTTTTGCCAGAGAGGGTTGCTCCTGTGATACTGGCGGATTGAGGTCCAGTACAGAATTAATGTACAGTGAGAACCTTAGAGAGGTGCCGTCAGCCACTGATACAACTATCAGGGCTGAAATACTAGACACCGGAGGGACCAACCTTGGTGAATAAGCCCACTCCTTGACCACCTCTGGTGGAAGGGGGAAACAGTCATCAGAACCACGCTTTGGGAGCGTCTGTCAGGAAAGGCTCTGGGCTTGTCACAGTGGGCTGAAAACTGGAGTGGTTAAGGAACACACTCCTTGTTCTCTTAAGGTATACTGATGTCTTTCTGCCAGAGGGGGATACTCCCCTGATACAGGCGGATTGAGGTCCAGTACAAATATAATGGACGCAATCAAATCATTAGCATCTGCATCACCTTCGGACCGATCAATGGCACATTAAGTAGCGTCCGAGCCCCCAGTAAAGACATCCTCCTCGTCCAGCGAGTCAGCTCGTGAATCAGAGCTGCGGGACGGGGAAGGACAGGGGACCCTGCGTCTCCATCTTAGGAGGACGGGGTCTGAGATGAAGAGTCCTCTGAGAGCTTTGCTGAGCGAGCCGTAGCAGCCGAAGCGCCCTAAGAAGGGGGCTCATGCATGCTCAGCACCACCGGAGCAGCTGGAGGGGCCACTGACGAGCCTCCAGGCTGAGGGACCACTGTGTTTATGTGCTAAGTACAGGCAGTACGAGTCTACATGCAGTGCATACTAAGAACAGCCTTGCAGCCTTGCTCTGATGTGAGACATGCTGCAGAAGTGGGGGCTCTGTGAGGGAATGCATCTCCAGAATGACCCCCAGCAGAGTATATAAACAGAGAATATAAGCAGCTGCACAACTGGAGGTTGTGGCTTGCCAGACCGTTTAACATACATTTCTGTGCCCTCCAGTCCCCCAGCCCAGGTCCCCATTTGTCACAATGTGGTATCTCTGTGCCTATGCAGACATTGAGAACGCTGAGAAAATGGCGACCGGAGCGAGGAGAGGGGGCGGGGCCTACTCTGAGAGCGGGCAAATGAGGTATACAGGGAGGGAATCTGTCCTCAGTGAGGAGTGTCCGCTCCCTGTGCTGAACAGCCGCTGGGCGGAGCCACACTGTCCCTCTGCATGACTGACATGCAGAGGGAGTGAAACCGAAACTAGGCCTCAGGCGAAGCCGGGGCCTAGATTTAAACATGCGGCCAGCGTGCAGGCACCATCGGCGCGGTTCTCCAGTGAAAACTGCAGAACCGGCCGGAAATGTTACCACAGTTACATAACACACTCCCCCCAATAAATAAAGTACAAGGGGCCCCTGGAACGACCACTTTCTGTGGTAAAAACGTCTCAATACTTAGCTTTTGAGACGCAGGTGCCAGGTCCCTGGGGGGGGTTAAACGCTCCGTCCGGCAGGATCCTGAACAGGGCTGCGGATGGAGACCAGTCTCCTGCAAAGCAGTGAGAACCGAGATGGCTCCCACTTCAAGCCAGAGCCCCAGGGGATGGTGAAGGAGCGCGGCATGTGAAGGCTCCAGCCTTGTAAAGTCAACCTTAACAGCACCGCCGACACAGTGGGGTGAGAAGGGACATGCCGGGAGTCCAGACTGGACCCGCTTTTCTTCCAAATCTTTGAAATCCAAAAAATCAAAAATCAAAAATCAGAGAATGCATGTGTGTGTGTGACCTCCTGAACATAAAGCATTGAAACTGGCTAGGACTGGCTACCAGGGGGTGTATATGCTAGGAGGGAGGAGCTACACGTTTGAGTGTAGTACTTTGTGTGTCCTCCGGAGGCAGAAGCTATACACCCATGGTCTGGGTCTCCCATAAGGAACGATGAAGAAAGGATGAAATTCACAACGACAATGGCTTGCCTAATGGGAGTGCTATTCTGTGACTACTAAAGTGCCTTTTGCACTGGTGAGCAGCAGGGAAGAGGTCAAACCTGGCCTGGACCTTCTCTGCTAGTCCGGGTATTTGGGGCAAAACCCGAGTTGCACAGCTGCAGGATTATAACAGCATAAATAGGCAGCCAGAACTTCTCACTGTGGTGGGTGACTGGGCTAGAAAGCTGAAGCAGGTTTTGTTGGAATAACATATCTGAACGGGACTGTCAGGTCTGGGATTTATGCTATCCTGTTTAACAAGTCGGATTTATGCTTTGTATTCCTGTCTGAAGTAAGACTGTGTTTTTGTTTGTTACCAGTGTGAATAACCTCTGGCAAATAAATCCTAAGTGTTATGAAAAGGCTTGTTTAAAAATCAAATTTGACTTTTAGGATTTCTACTTCCAATAGGTGGCACTAGAGTTTGTCTCCTTCCTCACTGGAGGAACAATGTGAATAATTCCCAGAGGGGCATTGCAGCTATACGTCCCCTTACTGACAGCCAGACTGGTTTGTCAGGTCTCCATAAGGAGAATAGTCTTCCCCGTGGTCACCACATAGCTACTCATAAGGCAGATCAGATACCCACACTTTGCACTGACGAGGGGCAATCACCCCGAAACACCGTACTGCAAATTGGGATTCTGATCTGGCAGATAAATCCTAAGTCTTATGAAAAGGCTTGTTTAAAAAGCCACTTTTGACTTTTAGGAGTGCTACTTCCAATAGGTGGCGCTAGAGTTTGTCGCCTTCCTCCCTGGAGGGACAATTTCAACAGTGTGAATAAAACACTGGTTTTGTACTGAGAATATGTGTCTGCCTCTTTACTGTGTCCCTGTCATTGCCTACCAGAGAGGATTCCCTACATTTGGAGGCCCGCACTAATTTATTTTTTTTTCTTTACCTTTTGGCTGGGTGCTAGTATATGTGCTGGGTGAAGAGTCTGTGGCTAACCCAGTCCAGAATGTCTGTGGAGATGAAGCTTGCAGTGAAAGCGCTTTTGGAGGCCACTCGGTGGCAGATATATATTCAGCAGTAGCAGATATTTAACTAGCACCAACAGACCAACCAGCACATGACAACATCACAGTCAGCGGGAACTCCACAGGTGGTCCACGATGCCATGAAAGCGGTTAGTTCGGCAATTCCCAAAATGGGACCGTAGGATGACGTCAAGACCTACATGGCTTTGTTTGAGAAAGTGGCCAAGAGGGAGAGTTTACCCTGGGATCAATTGGTGGATGTCACCACTCTGTTTCTGACGTCAGCACCCCAGAAGGCGTAATAGACTTACCGGTTGAGCAAGCGGCAGACTACACAATCGTCAAGGGTAAGATCCTGGCACGACTTAACATAAATGGGTTGGTATGGGCCCAGCAGGTGCATCAGTGGGAATTTAACCTTTCAAGCCGGCAAGGTCCCAGTATAATGACTTAGTGCACCTGATACAGAAGTGGTTACAGCTTGAGGTATTGTCCCTCACTGCTGGGGTGGACCGCATAATGGTCAATAAATTTTGGAGGACTTTACCACAGCCCCTCCAGAGCTGGGTAGGGTAACATCCCATAATAATACGCTGCAGATGGACAAGTTTACAGAGCAGTACGGGGATACTGAGGAGCTCCAGGGAGGGCCTCTGGGGTGTCTGGCCGGAAACCCCCGAATGTCCCCAACCCCATCCTGCTCGACAGAGCCAAGGAGGGCTGCTCAGTATGTGTACTGTGGGGAACGGGACCCAATAGTCTACTGTCGATGCCAGGAGCCAGGCCATGTAAGGGCAGACTGCCCCCACCTTGCTGAGACCATGGACGCAAACTTCGGCTACCAACAATACCTGTATGCTGAAAGGGTCAGTGTAACTGGCACCCTGGAAGCTCCCAGTGATAAACATTTGTGTTGGAATAGAGGGCACCCAGGCAGTGGCTGTGCTGGACTCTGGGAGTCTCATGACTCCAGTGTGGGCCAACCTGGTATCACCCAATTTCACCAGGAAGAAAATTGGCATGGCAGGACTTGAACAAATATCCACTACACTGGTAGTGATACACACTCCATCTAGGAAGCGATACCATGAGGTGGAAGTGGCTGCTAGTGTACGAACTGATATTAGGGAGGGACTTTCACTTATTTTCTGTCCTATGGCCAACAATCATGCCACCTTGTGAACGGTCAGTCAGCATGAGTATTGGCCACAATGCATTATATAGAAGTGGTGCAAGAACCTTGTGGCCTCAAGATGCAGGCTGTAGGGGTGACCTCTATTTCAGTGGGGAAAAGGGAGAAAGCTCCTTGGAAAATGATGGCCAGAGAAAATGTGTTGTTGATGGGAACCCTAACAGCATGAGACAGATGCAATATTTACTCGCTGTGAGATTAACCAAGGCAGGCTGTACAGCGTTGACCAAGTGGGGACGGTAAACTATATGGTATACAAGCCGGGTCAGCAAAACTGGGAGCAGGTCTACCATATCAATTTGCAGAAGCCCGGAAAAGATAGAGTGTTTGTGGTGATAATCTGCTGTCTGCTTTTCCAGCGGGGAAGACTCTGTTATTTCCAGATCTTTTCACTGAGCTCCATAGACATACCTACGGAACCCAGCATGACATTGTCACTGAGACCCAAGCCAAAGTCCCATTAAAGTCGTATTGGGTGCCTTAGGCTCAGCAACATGCCAGCTTGGAAAAGGTGAAATCGATGCTGTGACTAAGGGGTCCCAGAGTGAGTTGGCTAGCCTTATAACCTACTGTATGGCGTATTCACCCTCTCAGGGTTTAGCAAAGCAGGTGGCATGCAACGCGGTGATGTGTTTGGTGGTGGATGGGAGCCATATTTCTCCTAGCAAGTGCTTTCCAACTGGTGAGAAGCAGGAAAGGGTCAAACTCAGGTCTGGACCTTCTCCGCTATTCCGGGTTTTTGGGTCAATGCCCGAGTTGCACAGCTGCAGGATTAGGACAGCATAAATAGGCAGCCAGAACTTCTCAGTGTGGTAGGTGGTTTGGCTGTAAAGCTGAAGTAGGTTTTGTGGGAATAACATATCTGAAAAGACTGAAAGGCCCAGAACCTATGCTACGCTGTTTAACAAGCAGGACTTTTACTTTGCATACCTATCTGAAGTAAGACTTGTCACAGACAGAAAAACACAGTGAGAATAGAACAATGAGTTTTGGACTGAGAACCTGTGTGTGCCTCTTTACTGCATCCCTGACATTGCTTACCAGAGCCGATTACCACAAATTGCCAACATAAAACTTTAGGCAATCTACAGCAGGAGCACAAAAAAAAAAAAAAAGGTACTATAATGGACGCTAATAAGTCTACGTCAGTTTCACACATGCGACATTCACAATGCAACCATAGAGAGCAATGTTCAGCCTGCCTTGGATTTCCTGACTGGAGCTCCGCAGCCTCATATGACGAGCGTTGAACAAGTGTAGATCACACATATGACCCAGCAAGTATCAGCATATGTCATATCACTAACCTCCTTATTTTGTGATGCAGAAGTAAACGGAGCTAGAATACCCCTTTAAAGGCCCAATCACCGGTTATTGTTATTCACGAACAGCACATGGACATTATATACTATGGTGATAATCAAGTTAATATTTTTTGTTGTAAAGCATGTTATCACACCCAAAGGGGTGTGCTACCATGCTAAGTGGGCACTAGCCAGGGAAGTAACGCCCTTGCGACTAGTCACAGCCCTAATTAGTATCCCATAAACGCTCTTTAGAAATACTTTTTCTAAAGATCTGTTTATGTGTGCTACTGTATCCTGGGACTAAAGAGAAAAAGAAGCCAGCACAATCTGAAATTGGCATGCATCATATAAAAAGTGCAAATTCACAGATTTATTCCAACTGTACTATAATAAAAAAAATGAGATTTTTAGCAAATAATTGATCAATTCTTTGAGCCACCCCTGCCAACGTCACGGCAAATCTCAATAGGGGGGTCCTAACCTATATTACGTATTTCATGTGCCATGCGGCCTCCTAGATAAAGTTAAAAGCAGAACCATAATGGAGCACACATACCTGTAACCTGTATATAGCCGCTTCCATGTTGCAAAAAAGGCAATTGTGGATAGAGACCAGCCCAGGTCCCAGCATGTGGAGCAAGCTCTACACATACCAGGACTATATCAGAACTGACCCTCCCAGTGCCAGACAGCAACCATTGATAAAGGCGGACCAGATCCAAGAATGGTGCTTAATTAGCATTGCCTGTGGAAAGGGGTGAGGCAACTGAATCTGAACAGCTACCAACAGGAGGAATACATTGCAAACCAAAATCAGGCGTGCATGGTATGGTGATGGTCAGTCACCAGAAATTGTAGCATAATTACAGTCATAACAGAGAAAAAGAAGCCAGCACAATCTGAAATTGGCATGCATCATATAAAAAGTGCAAATTCACAGATTTATTCCAACTGTACTACAATAAAAAAAAAGATTTTTAGCAAATAATTGATCAATTCTTTGAGCCACCCCTGCCAACGTCACGGCAAATCTCAATAGGGGGGTCCTAACCTATATTACGTATTTCATGTGCCATGCGCCCTCCTAGATAAAGTTAAAAGCAGAACCATAATGGAGCACACATACCTGTAACCTGTATATAGCCGCTTCCATGTTGCAAAAAAAAAAAATCTGTTTATGTGTGCTACTGTATCCTGGGACTGATAGAGGGATTCTAGATATGCACCCAGAACTGCTCGTGATTCTGGGTGCACTGGGGACCTGACAGGTTCCCTTTAACTTACCTATAATCGCTCTGCTTATAGTCATTCAATAAAAAAGAAGGGAATTTTGTTTACTTACCGTAAATTCCTTTTCTTCTAGCTCCAATTGGGAGACCCAGACAATTGGGTGTATAGCTATGCCTCCGGAGGCCACACAAAGTATTACACTAAAAGTGTAAAGCCCCTCCCCTTCAGCCTATACACCCCCCGTGCTGCCACGGGCTCATCAGTTTTGGTGCAAAAGCCCGAAGGAGGAAAAAATTATAAACTGGTTTAAAGTAAATTCAATCCGAAGGAATATCGGAGAACTGAAACCATTTAACATGAACAACATGTGTATACAAAAACAGGGGCGGGTGCTGGGTCTCCCAATTGGAGATAGAAGAAAAGGAATTTACGGTAAGTAAACAAAATTCCCTTCTTCTTTGTCGCTCCTTATTGGGAGACCCAGACAATTGGGACGTCCAAAAGCAGTCCCTGGGTGGGTAAATAATACCTCATAATAGAGCCGTAACGGCTCCGTCCTACAGGTGGGCAACTGCCGCCTGAAGGACTCGCCTACCTAGGCTGGCATCTGCCGAAGCATAGGTATGCACCTGATAGTGTTTCGTGAAAGTGTGCAGGCTCGACCAGGTAGCTGCCTGACACACCTGCTGAGCCGTAGCCTGGTGTCGCAAGGCCCAGGACGCTCCCACGGCCCTGGTAGAATGGGCCTTCAGTCCTGAGGGAACCGGAAGCCCCGAGGAACGGTAAGCTTCGAGAATTGGTTCCTTGATCCACCGAGCCAGGGTTGACTTGGAAGCTTGTGTCCCTTTACGCTGGCCAGCGACAAGGACAAAGAGTGCATCCGAGCGGCGCAGGGGCGCCGTACGAGAAATGTAGAGTCTGAGTGCTCTCACCAGATCTAACAAGTGCAAATCCTTTTCACATTGGTGAACTGGATGAGGACAAAACGAGGGTAAGGAGATGTCCTGATTGAGATGAAAAGTGGGCAAGGCAAATGGCCAGGGAGAAAACCCCTGAGCAGAGCACCACGACAGGAATATTTTCCACGTCCTGTGGTAGATCTTGGTGGACGTTGGTTTCCTAGCCTGTCTCATAGTGGCAATGACCTCTTGAGATAATCCTGAAGACGCTAGGATCCAGGACTCAATGGCCACACAGTCAGGTTGAGGGCCGCAGAATTCAGATGGAAAAACGGCCCTTGAGACAGCAAATCTGGTCGGTCTGGCAGTGCCCACGGTTGGCCGACCGTGAGATGCCACAGATCCGGGTACCACGACCTCCTCGGCCAGTCTGGAGCGACGAGGATGACGCGGCGGCAGTCGGTCCTGATCTTGCGTAACATTCTGGGCAACAGTGCCAGAGGAGGAAACACATAAGGAAGCCGAAACTGCGACCAATCCTGAACTAAGGCGTCTGCCGCCAGAGCTCTGTGATCTTGAGATCGAGCCATGAATGTTGGGACCTTGTTGTTGTGCCGTGACGCCATTAGGTCGACGTCCGGCATCCCCCAGCGGCAACAGATCTCCTGAAACACGTCCGGGTGAAGGGACCATTCCCCTGCGTCCATGCCCTGGCGACTGAGAAAGTCTGCTTCCCAGTTTTCTACGCCCGGGATGTGAACTGCGGATATGGTGGATGCTGTGGCTTCCACCCACAGCAGAATCCGCCGGACTTCCTGGAAGGCTTGCCGACTGCGTGTCCCACCTTGGTGGTTGATGTAAGCCACCGCTGTGGAGTTGTCCGACTGAATTCGGATCTGCTTGCCTTCCAGCCACTGCTGGAACGCTTTTAGGGCAAGATACACTGCCCTGATCTCCAGAACATTGATCTGAAGTGAGGACTCTTGCTGAGTCCACGTACCCTGAGCCCTGTGGTGGAGAAAAACTGCTCCCCACCCTGACAGACTCGCGTCCGTCGTGACCACCGCCCAGGATGGGGGTAGGAAGGATTTCCCCTTCGATAATGAGGTGGGAAGAAGCCACCACCGAAGGGAAGCTTTGGTTGCCTGAGAGAGGGAGACGTTCCTGTCTAGGGACGTCGGCATCCTGTCCCATTTGCGTAGGATGTCCCATTGAAGTGGACGCAGGTGAAACTGCGCGAAAGGGACTGCTTCCATTGCTGCCACCATCTTCCCCAGGAAGTGCATGAGGCGCCTCAAGGGGTGTGACCGACCTTGAAGGAGAGATTGCACCCCTGTCTGTAGTGAACGCTGTTTGTCCAGCGGAAGCTTCACTATCGCTGGAAGAGTATGAAACTCCATGCCAAGATATGTCAGCGATTGGACCGGTGTCAGATTTGACTTTGGAAAATTGATGATCCACCCGAAACTCTGGAGAATCTCCAGAGTAACGTTGAGGCTGTGTTGGCATGCCTCTTGAGAGGGTGCCTTGACCAGCAGATCGTCTAAGTAAGGTATCACTGAGTGACCCTGAGAGTGGAGGACCGCAACTACTGTAGCCATGACCTTGGTGAAAACCCTTGGGGCTGTCGCCAGGCCGAACGGCAGTGCCGCGAACTGAAGGTGTTCGTCTCCTATGGCGAAGCGCAAGAAGCGCTGATGCTCTGGAGCAATTGGTACGTGGAGATAAGCATCCTTGATATCGATCGATGCTAGGAAATCTCCTTGGGACATTGAGGCGATGACGGAGCGGAGGGATTCCATCCGGAACCGCCTGGTCCTTACGTGTTTGTTGAGCAGTTTTAGGTCCAAAACAGGACGGAAGGACCCGTCCTTCTTTGGAACCACAAACAGGTTGGAGTAGAAACCGTGACCCTGTTGCTGAAGAGGAACCGGGACCACCACTCCTTCTGCCTTCAGAATGCCCACCGCCTGCAGAAGAGCCTCGGCTCGCTCGGGAGGCGGAGATGTTCTGAAGAATCGAGTCGGAGGACGAGAGCTGAACTCTATCCTGTAACCGTGAGACAAAATGTCTCTCACCCAACGGTCTTTTACTTGTGGCAGCCAGGTGTCGCAAAAGCGGGAGAGCCTGCCACCGACCGAGGATGCGGTGTGAGGAGGCCGTAAGTCATGAGGAAGCCGCCTTAGTAGCGGCACCTCCGGCGGTCTTTTTAGGGCGTGATTTAGACCGCCATGCGTCGGAGTTCCTCTGATCCTTCTGCGGCCTTTTGGACGAGGAGAATTGGGACCTGCCCGCACCCCGAAAGGACCGAAACCTCGACTGTCCCCTCCTCTGTTGGGGTGTTTTTGGTTTGGCCTGGGGTAAGGATGTTTCCTTTCCCTTGGATTGTTTGATGATTTCATCCAATCTCTCACCAAACAAACGGTCGCCAGAAAATGGCAATCCAGTTAAGCACTTTTTGGAAGCCGAATCTGCCTTCCATTCCCGCAGCCACAAGGCCCTGCGTATTGCCACCGAATTGTCGGCTGCAACCGCCGTACGGCTCGCAGAGTCCAGGACAGCATTAATAGCGTAGGACGCAAATGCCGACGTTTGAGAGGTTATGGACGCCACCTGCGGCGGAGACGTACGTGTGAGTGCGTCAATTTGCGCCTGACCAGCTGAGATAGCTTGGAGTGCCCATACGGCTGCGAATGCTGGAGCAAAAGACGCGCCGATAGCTTCATAGATGGATTTCAACCAGAGCTCCATCTGTCTGTCAGTGGCATCCTTGAGTGAAGCTCCATCTTCCACTGCAACTATGGATCTAGCCGCAAGTCTGGAGATTGGAGGATCCACCTTGGGACACGGAGTCCAGCCCTTGACCACGTCAGGGGGGAAAGGGTAACGTGTATCCTTAAGGCGCTTGGAAAAACGCTTATCTGGACAAGCTCTGTGTTTCTGGACTGCCTCTCTGAAGTCAGAGTGGTCCAGAAACATACTCTTTGTACGCTTGGGAAACCTGAAACGGAATTTCTCCTGCTGAGAGGCTGACTCCTCCACTGGAGGAGCTGAGGGAGAAATATCCAACATTTCATTGATGGACGCAATAAGATCATTCACTATGGCGTCCCCATCAGGAGTATCAAGGTTGAGAGCGGCTTCAGGATCAGAATCCTGATCAGCTACCTCCGCTTCATCATACAGAGAGTCCTCTCGCTGAGACCCTGAACATTGTGATGATGTCGAGGGGATATCATAGTGAGCTCACTTAATCGGTCAGGGCTGCGGTCCGTGTCAGAGACCTCACCCTGGGATCCATGAGACACCCCGGGAGGACATTGCTGTTCCAACTGAGGGGGACCAGGGGGCAATGATTCCACAGTGCCCCTGGCTTGAGATGCCGGCCTGGACTGCAAGGCTTCTAATATCTTAGCCATAGTCTCAGAAAGTCTTTCAGTAAAAACTGCAAACTCCGTCCCTGTCACCTGGACAGTGTTAACAGGTGGTTCTCCCTGGGCCACCCTTAGCAGAGGCTCCGGCTGAGAAAGTGCCACAGGGGCCGAGCATTGCACACAATGAGGGTCAGTGGAACCTGCCGGCAGTATAGCCGTACATGCTGCACAGGCAGCATAGTAAGTCTGTGCTTTGGCACCCTTGCTATTTGTGGACGACATGCTGTTGTCTCCTCTGAGCAATACAGGAGGGTATATAGACAAAAATCAACAGTGCACCATACAATGTAAAGTATAGTCATAATCATATAATCTATAAGTACACTTCTGCACTAGTGGGGCCAGCACCACAGGTGCTGCTTACCGCCTGCGCAAAGCGGTTGTGTGGGCACCAGAAATCCTGCCTGGGTCTCCCTGAGCTTGTCTCTCCCCTCCAGCGTTAGCAGAGCTGAGAGGAATGGCTGCCGGCGTCCTGAGGAGAGGAGGGAGCCGTGGGCGTGACCCAGAAAAGTGCGGGAACTGGTGCCCCACTGTGCAGAGTGAGGGGGGTGGAGTATGCAAAGCCTGCTCCAGCCCTCAGTGCTGCCGTCCTGTACAGCGTCCCGCCCTTCCCCTGATTGGCAGGGCTGGGGGCGGGAAGAAAACGAGACTAGGCCGCAAAAGCCGGGGACTCGAGTTATAAGCGCGGCCGCCGTATAAGCGCGGTCGGCGCGGAAGTCCCCGGTGCACTAACAGTCCCAGCCGCGCCGCAGTGATAACCATGGCAGCGGCGGTCAGCGCGGCAGTCCCCCTACACGAACACACTCAGCGACGCTGAAGTGTGTAATGGCACAAACGCAGTCAGCGCTGCTGTCCCCGATGCACTAGCACACCCAGCAATGCTGGAGTGTTGCTGTGCACGGTCCCCACGGGGACACAGAGTACCTCAAAGTAGCAGGGCCATGTCCCTGAACGATACTCGGCTCCTATCCAGCATGGTCCGCAGGAGCTGTGGATGGAGCACGGTCTCCTGTGCCTGGAGACCGAAAGGATCCCACTTCACCCAGAGCCCTAATTGAGGGATGGGGAAGGAAAGCAGCATGTGGGCTCCAGCCTCCGTACCCGCAATGGATACCTCAACCTTAACAACACCGCCGACAAGAGTGGGGTGAGAAGGGAGCATGCTGGGGGCCCTGTTATGGGCCCTCTTTTCTTCCATCCGACATAGTCAGCAGCTGCTGCTGACTAAGCTGTGGAGCTATGCGTGCATGTCTGACCTCCTTCGCACAAAGCATAAAAACTGATGAGCCCGTGGCAGCACGGGGGGTGTATAGGCTGAAGGGGAGGGGCTTTACACTTTTAGTGTAATACTTTGTGTGGCCTCCGGAGGCATAGCTATACACCCAATTGTCTGGGTCTCCCAATAAGGAGCGACAAAGAAAACTATTTTACATCCAGCAGATAAACATCTTCCCACCTCGTGTGATGATCACCATAAGGGCTCATTCACATGACCGTTCTGTTTGTCCTGGTCAGTTCCTGTTTTTTTGTGAACCCAGGAACAGGACCATCTCTTCAATGTCTTTTGTGTAGGATCGGATGACACACGGAAGAACTTCCGTATGCATCCGATCCTACAAAAAAAAAAACCACATCGGATGCCGTATGTCCGTTCCGTTATTATGGAACATGACCTATTCTGTTCTGTAATAAACGGACCGTGACTCAATACAAGTCAATGGGCCCGTAAAATCTCTGGAAGCCGCATGGAAGCACTTCCGTGTGACCTACGTCGGGTGCCCGTGCAGTCTGTGTCCCGCTCCCTATCAGCCCTGAGGCTGCCCGCACTGCAGTGTGTCAGTGTCTCCACGCACTGCAGGCTCAGAAGCCTCTCACTCTGCAGTGCGTGCAGCCGTGGGGATAACGAGCACTGCCGTCAGGAGGTTAGATGAGATCATTACCTGCTGTGACGATCTCCTGCTCTCCTGACGTCAGCGCTGTCACTGCCTTTCATTGCCCGCTGCGTTCTCACGTCAGGTCTCGCGGGTGGCCTGAGACTGTCACTAACGGTGATGTCACGGGCTCTCGCGATTCTTCGCTGTGAACGCGGCAGGCATAGAAGTCAGTAACAGCGCTGACGTCAGGAGAGCAGGAGATAGTCATCCCCTGCAGTGACCTGGGCTGACCTATTGATGTTAGCGCAGGTCACTGCACTACTCTCCCAGCCAATGGGGAACATTCTGTTCTTCATTGACTGGGACAGTGACTATGGTATTGATCGTCGTGGGACCCCCTTATTGGATTACGCTGGACCCGGATTTGATTGTTCTTTTCAATAAATTGGTGAAAGAGGGAATGTTTTGTGGGGGGTGGCTTTTTTTGTTGTCAATTTCTTTTTTATTACTGACTGGGTATGTGATGTCAGGTATCTGATAGACGCGTGACATCACATACCCCAGGGCTTGATGCCAGGTGACATTACACATCTGGCATCAACCCCATATATTACCCCGTTTGCCACCGCACCAGGGCAACGGGATGAGTTGGGGCAAAGCACCAGGATTGGCACATCTAATGGATGCGCCACTTCTGGGGCGGCTGTAGCCTGCTATTTTTAGGCTGGGGAGTGTCCAATAACAGTGGACCTCCCTAGTCTGAGAATACCAAACCACAGCTGTCCGCTTTACCTTGGCTGGTGATCCAATTTGGGGGGGGACCCCATGTTTTTTTTTTTTAAATTATGCCCTCTGTTTTGGATTACCAGCCAAGGTGATGCTGCCAGCTGTGGTTTGCAGGCTGCAGACGTTTGCTTTACCCTAGCTGACTACAAAAGTTAGGGGGACCCCACGTCATTTTTTTTTTAATTATTTATTTATTTTTTGGCTAAATACAAGGCTCTGCACCCTTTAGTGCCACATGAAAGTCACTAAAGGGTGCCAGCTTAGAATATACACAGGGGTGGGACATTATATATGTCTTTCTCATCTATCTATCCCTCTATTTATTCATTCATTCATTCCTTCATTTATCCCAATCTCTCTCTCTCTATATATCTATCTATCTATCCATCTCTATATCTACTCATCTATTTAATCTTTATTACTGCTTCCGTTTTTTGAGGTCCGCAAAAAAAACCCGGAAGGCACACGGATGACACACGGACCGTATACAGAACGGATGTCACACGGATGCCACCGCGAAAAAAACTGACCGTTTTTTGCGGCCCGCAAAAACGGAACGGTCATGTGAATGTAGCCTTAGTACACAATTTCTTACAAGACAAAGCTCTTCTATCCGTACAATATCACCACCTGACCAGGACAGACACTGATGTAACGTGTAAGAGCTATTATAAAAGAAAATTGAAATTTCACAGAAAATGAAACATTTGCAGTTATAATTTTAAAAGGCCCAAGTGCAATAAGTAACATGAAGAATAAAGGTACTGAGTATTTCTGCTCACCGTGCAGACACATCTTCTGCTTTAAAAATAAAATAATACTTTAGCAGCTGTGAGTTAACATTTTTTTAAACAGTAATTTTTTAAAAGTGTTTACAAAATTAATATGTTAATCAAAAAGGTCCATGGAGCCTCTGTTAGGAGTCTCGACACAGAAAATAGCCAGATATCCCTCCGGGAAGGACCCAGCCAAGGAGTGGCTCTTATTAGGAGACAACCATAACCACCATATTAAGTGGCCCTTTCAGTCAATATCCAGCTCTTGACGAGTTTAAAGATATGACAAGGGAAATACCAAGGCCAGGTATCCATCCACAGACAGCTGTTTCGGGGTATTGACCCTCATCAGTGTGGAGTAGGATTCTGGCCAGGTGAGAGCAATGCCTAGTAGACCAGCAAGACAAAACAATTACTGATCTCGGGGAAACCAGCCAGAGAAAACACTGCCTGCAGCCAGCGAGGGCACTCAACACACTGAAATCCTAGGTAAATTGCCCCCTGGGAAGTATGCAAATCAAAAAGGTCAGTTGAAAATGAGACTCTAGAGCGGTGTTCCCCCAACTCCAGTCCTCGGGAGCCACCATCATTGCAGGTTTTCAGAGTTTCCTTAGTATTGCACAAGTGATAATTTAATCACCTGCAGAGGTAATAATTCCATCGCCTTCATAATACTAAGGAAGACCAGAAAACATGCACTGTTTTTGGCTTCTAAAGACTGGAGTTGGAGGACTGGAGTTCCCCAACTCCAGTCCTCAAGGCCCACCAACAGTGCATGTTTTCAGGATTTCCTTAGCATTGCACTGCTGTTGGAACCAGCACCTGGGCAGGTAATTACATTAACACCTGTGCAATACTAAGGAAATCCCAAAAACCTGCACTGTTGGTGGGCCTTGAGGACTGGAGTTGGGGACCTCTGCTCTAGAGGATCCAGAGATGTTGCTAAAACCGTGATCTGCATAAATTGGAGGAATTTACGTTCAGTAATAGGGAAATTAGATTTTAGATATACAAATAAGTGGAGCTCTAATGAATTGCAGTCAACCAAATCTGCAAATCTAAATAACCCAGTTGTAATCCATGGGTGAACCATTGGTGCCTCCAGACTATTCAGTATAACATGCTGATAGATAAGGAGATCATTGGTGAGGTGAAGGATGAAAGAGCAAACAGTTTCCTGCAGGAGAGCCAAATCTGTCTAGTAAACTACATCGGCCCTAGAAGCAGAACATAGATCCTAAAGGGGGCTTTACATGCAGCGACATCGGGCAAATCGCTGCCTGTGGCACACAATATCGTTAGTCCCGGTCACACATACTTACCTTCCTAGCAACGTCGCTGTGGCCGGCGAACCGCCTCTTTTCTAAGGGGGCGGTTCGTGCGGCGTCACACGGCAGGCGGCCAATAGAAGCGGGGGGAAGAGAGTAGCCGCAGGAAAGTGATGCCCACCTCGTTGCTGAAGGACGCAGGTAAGCTGTTTGTCGTTCCTGGGGTGTCACACATAGCGAGGTGTGCTGCCTCAGGAACGACAAACAACCTGCGTCCTGCACCATCAACAAGATTTTGAAAATGAACAACGTGTCAACGATCAACGAAAAGGTGAGTATTTTTGATCGTTAACACTCGCTCAGAGCGGTTAGACACAACAACGTCGCTAACGACGCCAGATGTGCGTCACGAAATCCGTGACCCCGGCGATATATCGTTAAGATGCACGCAATGACGTAACGGGGCCTTAAGGAGCCGGTCCGTCCACAGAAAGGAATTTGGATCAATTGGAGCTGATCAAAACTTTTTTCTTTTTCACTTTTAACAGACAATGAACCTGATGCAGCAATCACCCTTTGTGAGCTTTGCCTTGTTCTCACTAACAGAAGACAAAACCATGATATACCGGTAGTAATGTGTTTTATTGACAGATCACCATCTAGTGGTCAGTTGGAAAAATACATCTGCTTACCATATAATGGCAAAGTATACAGGTTTCCTATCAAAGAGACAGAAAAAGTTGCAAGGGGGAAAAGTAATTTAAGGCAAGTAAATTGTCCCAGTTTACAAATATATATTATTCCAACACAAATAGATATGACTTGTTCCTGGAAACTTGGTGCATGACAAACGCATGGCTGCAGTTCTGAATCAGCAGCATTTTAACAATGTTTTAGTTCTAGTGTAAGTTTAAGATCATCAGGCAATGGTCATATCCCGTTTCATCTATGTTTAGAGTCAAGAAGTACAGTGTAGACATGCTCATAGACTTCTATTGCCAGAAAAAGCCTCTGTCAGCCTGGATTATATCTGTATGGGCATCCTATTCCAGCTCATGGGGTCCAGTTAAGACAAGCTACAGGTTTAACCCCTTCATGACCGCCCAATTTTGCACTTTCCGTTTTTTTTTTTGCCATTCTTCTTCCGAGAAACGTAACTTTACTGCCCGTGGTCGTTAAGGGGTTAATGCCATAACAACTCATGGCTACCATTGTGACTGTCTATTATCACGGGAGCATTCACAGGTGACATTACAGCCACACAAAGCCAATGAAGATGCAGCATTTAGCAGAAGTTTAAAAATTCCTCCTGCTTCAGTGCAGCTGGGGTACCCTGCACCCTCCCTGTAAAAGTGGGTCAGAGTATGCAGAACCCAAAGGGCAGAGAGGGAGCGGTGTGTGTAAGCAATAGCACCTATGCAGTGGGATACCACGCAGCCTTCCCCCGGAGGGGCGTGCTGCCAGTCCTCCTGGCAAATGCCTCTGAGATAGGCTACATAATGTGGTGTGAACAGGCTCTTATGTGTTCATGAAACCTTTACAATGATTTCCCTATGAAGACAGTTTCAACACTCTACAGTGTCACATCACGTGAATCTAAGGGTGCGGACCTATACGATGTCCTCTACAGACGTAGCTTGCTCTCTTTTGCCTGTAGCGCTTTAACTGCTATGTCTGCTTTCTGGGCGAGCAGTTCTGCCTCCTCTGCCGTCCTCTTTGCACGGTCGTTCTTTAGCAGGAAATGCGAAATGAAGAGTTTTAGGCCCTCTCGGAGCATTCCCAGTTTTGCGTTGTCGGAGATCCTAATAAGAAAACAGGACATGGTCAGGTTATTCGTTAATCCCACAGATCCTTCTACATTATAAGGCTATGTGCCCACGCATCTATGTACCCGTGGATATATCCGCAGGTACGTCCGCAGGTTTCCCGCAGCTGATCCCCGGAATCCGCAGCTATACATTGCTGCGGGATTCCAGCCAAATAGCTGCGGAAAACCTGCGAACATTCATGTGACTTACCTGCAGAAGTCTCGGCTTTTATCTCAATAGTGGAGGGCCGGGATTTCCGCAGATATTTCCGCAGGAATAACTGACATGCAGTTATGTGCGGCTGCGGGACATCTGCAGCATATTCCGCAGCCGCACATACCGCAGCATGGACACAGACACTCCCCATATCCCATAGGATAACATGGGGAGTCTCTGTACTTGCTAAAACCTGCGGATTTAGCTAGAAAATCCAGATAAATCTGCAGGTTTTCCGCGGCAAATTGTGCCGTTACAGAGTCCCGTGGGCACAGGGCCTAAGCCATTTATAATATCATGGAGGTATGAAAGTCTCGGACTATGTTCAGACATCACAGGGGAAAACTAACATGAATTAAGTTGTAAATGCGCAACTAAACTTTCCCAAATTCTACGTTACTGGAATTGCAAAATATGAAATTTGCTAAACAAATGCAACACAATCTGCTACATTATAGCCATGCTGTATATTAGGAAATCTGCATTGTGAGGATGGTGTAAAGGCTACTTTACATGCTGCAACATCGCTAGCAATCTCGTTAGCGATGTGAAATTCTAGATCGCAAGTGCGATCTTTCGAGATCGCACATAGGTCATTTTACGCATGTGCGATCTCGAAAGGTCGCACTTGCGATCTAGAATTTCACATTGCTAACGATATCGCTAGCGATGACGCAGCATGTATAGTAGCCTTTAAGGCGGCTTTGCACACTACGACATTGCAGGTGCGATGTCGGTGGGGTCAAATCGCACATTCGGCGTCACTTGCGATGTCATAGTGTGTAAATCCTAGAAGATACGATAAACGAGCGCAAAAGCGTCGTTATCGTTTCATCGGTGCAGGCTCCGACTTTTCCATAATTTTGCTGCAGCGATGGTACGATGCTGTTCCTTGTTCCTGCGGCAGCACACATCGCTGTGTGTTACGCCGCAGGAGCGAGGAACTTCACCTTACCTGCCTCCGTCGGCTCTACGGAAGGAAGGAGGTGGGCGGGATGTTTACATCCTGCTCATCTCCGCCCCTCCGCCGCTATTGGCCGCCTGCCGTGTGACGTCGCTATGACGCCGCACGACCCGCCCCCTTAGGAAGGAGGCGGGTCACCGGCCAGAGCGACGGTCGCAGGGCAGGTGAGTGCATGTGAAGCTGGCGTAGCGATAATTTTCGCTACGCCAGCTATCACAAGATATTGCAGCTGCGACGGGGGCGGGGACTATCGCGTGCGACATCGCAGCATCGGTTTGCGATGTCGCAACGTGCAAAGCCCGCCTAAGAGTCATACTATCTGATATTGATGATTTATCGTCAGGATAGGTCATCAATATTATATACCTGGATAATCCCTTTAAGTCAGATGTAACCAAATGATGAAACCACTTACTTTCCAAATATGACAGCAAGATCTTCAGCTTCAGTGTCCATCAGCAACTTACTGAGAACTTGACGCAAGAAGGAAACTTTCACCTTATCCAATTCACTGAACTCTATGACCTGGGGGAAGATTTATACAAGAGATGTCAGGGGGAAGCTCCGTTTTCTGCTCAGCAGTCAGTCCTGTTTAGGGGTGACAGTCATTATAGAGGGGGCGGTCAATCACTCTGCGAGTCTGCCCACTGGACTCCTAACCCCAGAATTAACACAAATGTTACTTATGTTCTGTATCATTGAATTTCTGTTCCTTCTATCCTGGATACTTACTTTGAAAATAGAGAGAGGTAGAGATTTGCCTTTTAGCAGGTGACTCACAAAATTAGTGAGGTTTGAGAATGTGGTCGTCGACAAACTTCCCAAATCACGGAATTTATCCCACATACTGAACTGAAATGTCATCTGAAAATAAAACAACAAGTATTAAGATACCACATCTCTGTATAGAAGGCATAATGTCCATATACTGAGTACCAGCAAGCTACAGAAGCAATACTGCCCTCCACATTGTGCACTACATTTACAGGAAAAGGTTTGATAATAGGAATAAGCAGTCACGGATCAGTCAGAGATCATGTTCCTACATGTGCAACGTAACACACACATAATGACTTCTCTTTAGTTGTCGACACTGGAACACCCATTGCAAAACTTAAAAATTGTAGTCAAAAAGGAGGCTTTAAAGGGAATCTGTCACCAGGTTTTTACTATACCATTTGAGAGCAGCGTAATATAGAGACAGAGACTCTGATTCCAGCGATGTGTCACTTATTGAACTGTTTGCTGTCATTTTGATAAAATCAATGTTTTCTCTCTAGCATTATTTGAATGTAGAACAGGGTTATACAGAGCTCATGACTACACTGGATTACCTGGCAGCATGCCAAATAGTCCTCGAATGATAATCTCCTGCTAATTAAACAGTGATTTTATAAAAGCTACACTAGCCAGTCAACATATTACACAATACAAACTTTGTAAACAATAAGCTCCGTGGAGGAAGGTTGAACTAGATGGACTTAGGTCTTTTTTCAACCTAAGTAACTATGTAACACCATACAATAATTGTTGTGGATATGGATTCTGCCGAATCCCCACTGCCTCTCCCCTGATGAAGAATTAATACCAAAACACTTCGAAATGTACGTTGGGCGTTTTCCAGAGGGTCTTTCCCGTGACCAGCCGTTTATTCTGTTTTTACCATCACCGCTGGTAGTTATCCACTGCCTAATATTGTTTGTATACTAACGTATATGAGGTTCTGAGGGGATATGTCCGTTATGGGCACTGTCCAACATGGCATATATTATAATAATAATACCAATACCGTCTTACTGTAAATGTCTCATATATCCTGAATCCCTAGCGATTTGCATATAGGGCCTGGTCCGAGTACATTTATGTGATTTTAAGGGATGTTCACCCTATGTCTCAATAAACATTTTGTATGATTTTGCACTATAAAAACTATTTTCCTTTTTTTGCATTTACAATACAAACTTTATAGATTATTCAATACATATTAAAATCCCATTGTCCTTACTATGGAAATTCTAATCAAAATGTTTGTATAATCATAATATTAAAATGACATCCAATTATGAACTGAGCAGTATGAGATCTCAGCAGGGAGGAGGGACACTGAGGAGCGGTCATTGAGACTAGGTAAGTGCAGATAAACCTATACTTAACATTAAGCAATCAGTCTGATAAGGATTTTCAAAGTAAACAAAGCATGTGCAGCACGGTGGCTCTATAGTTAGCACTGCAGTCTTGTGGTGGCTCAGTGGTTAGCACTGTAGCCTTGCAGCGCTGGGGTCCTTGGTTCAAATCCCACCAAGGACAACATCTGCAAGGAGTTTGTATGTTCTCCCCGTGTTTGTGTGAGTTTCCTCCGGATTCTCCAGTTTCCTCCCACACTCCAAAGACATAGTGATAGGGAATTTAGATTGTGAGCCCCAATGGGGACAGTGTTGCTGACATATGAAGAGAGCAATGGAATTAATGGCGCTATATAAATGAATAAATATTATAATTATTATTAAATCCTCATCAAGTCCAAAAAATCTTTTGAATAAATTAGACAGTTAAAATTGTGAAAACTATTAACAGGTCCACTTTGACAGTAGCTCTCAGCCAGTATTTATGTGTGTATATATATATGTATGTATATATATATATATATATATATATATATATATATATATATATATATATATATATATATATATATATATATATATACATATACATACATACATACATACATACATACACACACACATACACACGTCATCAATATTATATACCCGGATATATCCCTTTAAAGCAGATGCAACCAAATGATGAAACCACTTACTTTCCAAGTATGACAGCAAGATCTTCAGCTTCAGTGTCCATCAGCATATAATATATATATATATATATATATATATATATATATATTAATATATATATATATTAATATATATATATATATTAATATATATATATATATATATATATATATATATATACACACACATACACACACACACACGCCTGGCTCAGGTAAGTGAACACTTTTTAATTTTTTATTTTTAAAACACAGTTCAATAGGCATATTGGGCCTGTTACCATGTCACGCTACCCACAGGGCAGCAAAACATTGGTGGAAGGTTCCCTTTAAAACCTATGCACATATTCACAAGCGATCAGTTATTCTTCTATTTTGTAGGGTATTTGTGTATTTTGCATACTTGCTAGGTATTTTGTAGTATGTTAACATGGACAGATCAGGACTGAAGCTGTAGAAAGAAAAATGGTCCAATAACTTCTGCTTAAAACCAATTGTAACTGGTCGCTTCATCTTTACACTTTTGTGATACATTAAAGAAGTTGTACAAAGTCTACATGGAAATGATGTGGTGGATTATTACCTGGAAGCGTCGATCATATTCACAGAACTTCCTGGACAGGAAGGCATAGAAAGGGTTGTAGGTTTTCTCCTGCAGACAGCAGTCAATGAGAACATGGACGATCTCTCGTTCTTGATGATCCTTCAGGCCCAACCTGACAGATAATTAAAAATTAGGGAATAGAGCAGCCATTAATTCCTGAAATTTATAGAATGCCAACACCCTGCAGAGGCAAGCACAAACAGTAATCATCCACATCACTAGAGACATTTATATACAAGTAAAAGTCTCCACGATGTGTAAATATGTGTCTGTTCTGCAGAGAGGGCCTCTCCAGTCCCATAACGAGTCCTTTATAGGGAATCTGTCACCAGGTTTTTGCTCCCCATCTGATGTAGAGACAGAGACCCTGATTCCAGCGATGTGTCACTTACTGAGCTGTTTGCTGTCAGTTTCATAAAGTCAATGATTTTTCTGCCGCAGATCTAGCAGTTATACAGAGCTCATGAATATGCTGTACTACCTGGTAGCACGCCAATTAGTGCTCTAATGATAATCTACTGCTGATTAAACAGTGATTTTATCAATACAACACTAAGCAGCTCAGTAAGTGACATCACTGGAATCAGGATCTCTGCCCCTACAGATTAGGTGGCAAAAACCTATTGACAGTTTCCCTTTAAACCTTACTGACATGTCCAATGTGATGTAGTATGCACGGAGCTCAAGAGCCAAGCCTGCACCATAGCAGCAGATTGCAGCTGTGCTTCTACCTCTAACAACAGTGATCAGAGCTTGCTCTAATCGCTGCTGTTAACACCTTAAATGCCGCCGACTTCAGCATTTAAGGCTAGCAGCTCCACTCAAATTTATTTGCTCATCTCTAGTAAAGTGAATAATGTCTTCAAAACTACAACTCGTCTCAAAAAGTCTCTGTAATTTCCATTCAAAGCAATATGGGAGAAATGTCACATATCCAGAACACATTTGTGCCCATAGGTCCCTTTTCCGAGTGCTTTACTTACTTCACTAGCTTCTCGAATGCATCCAAATAATCTTCACTGGTCATGATAACACAGAAGATATTTCTCCTAATGTCGGTGTTCATCCGCTGCTTGCGAGCCAGGTCCATGATCTTTGCACTGACCTTCAAAAATAAAATGGTTAAATGAACACAATAATCATAGATATTACGCTGCAGGATGCGGTGGACGGCTGTATAGTCCTTGTAGATAGGAGAAACTCAAAGGTTTATTTGCAGGACTTGATGCAGTTGGGTTTTATGGGTTAAATAACTTTGGTAGTAGAAAAAAAAAATAAAAGGAGAAAGTTCATTAGGCATTTTACACCAGAAAACTAAGCTTAAAAAAATATTTGGTAATATTTGTGCATTCGGGTAAAATTCATAGCACAAATGTATCCCAGATATAACCGGAGTGCACCCGTCTCTCGTAGAAAACTCCATTCTTGATGAATTCCCCCCAAAGTTCACAAGTAGCCGTGCACACAGGGATGGGGTATTTATAATTCTGCAAACTACCAGTGAACAGTCCCAAGATATGATCTGCAGTGCACAGCCGTATCAATATTTGGATGGGTTTCTCTAAAAAGTAGGTGGCACCACACCAAGTGCCTATAGGTCCACACTGCAAATCTGTAGGGTAGTGTAAGGGAGCAGCAGAGATATCCTGAGCATTTTTCACCCTCAGGCGATTCACATAATTGTATAACATTGGGCTGAGGAAATGAAAATTTCCCATTTTTGCTAATACAACGCTGCTTTGGCTCCAAGTTTTTAATTTTCAAAAGGGTAATAGGAGAACGGTGTAATTTGTTACACGATTTCTCCTGAGTTCGCCAATAGCTGAGAAAGGGAAGGAGCGCCATGCTGCAGTGAAGATTATTTTGGAATGGTTTGCGGGCACCATGTCACATTGACAGAGCTCCTGAGGTGCTAGAAAAGCAGATCCCCCACAAGTGACCCTATTTTACAAACTACAGGGTGGGCAATTTATATGGACACACCTAAATAAAATGAGAATGGTTGGTGATATCAACTTCCTGTTTGTGGTTAATTAGTATATGGGAGGGGGGAAACTTTTAAAGATGGGTGGTGACCATAGTGGCAATTTTGAAGTCGACAATTTTGGATACAACTTTATTTTTTCCAATGGGAAGAGATTCATGTAACACATCAGACTTATTGAGAATTTCACAAGAAAAACAATGGTGTGCTTGGTTTTAACATAACTTTATTAGTGCATTAGTTATTTACAATTTTATGACCACTTATAAAATGTGTTCAAAGTGCTGCCCATTGTGTTGGATCAATGCAACCCTCTTCTCCCACTCTTGACACACTGATGACAACACCACAGAAGAAATGCCAGCACAGGCTTCCAGTATCTGTTGTTTCAGATGCTTCACATCATGTATCTTCACAGCATAGACAATTGCCTTCAGATGACCCCACAGATAAAAGTCTAAGGTGGTCAGATTGGGAGACCTTGGTGGCCATTCAACTGGCCCACAATGACTAATCCACTTTCCAGGACCCTGTTCATGTAGGAATGCTCAGACCTGACACCCATAATGTGATGGTGCACCACCGAGCTACTTTTTTGCCATATTTTTATGGTGTTCACTGAAGAGGTTAACTAGTGTGACAGATTAATAGATCAAGTTGTGCCGGATAGTGATACCAAATATGTGTATTTTTTTTTTTGTTTAGTATTGTTTTTACATAAATATGTGTTTATTGCTTTGAAACTTCCTTGATCTATTTTTTGTTATTTATTTGGGGATTTTTTTTAAAAAAAAATTTCTACATTTTCTTTTTTTTTTTTTTTTTTTTTTTACCTTTTTACTTAGTCCCACTATGGGACATTAACGTTTATTAGTGTGATCACTGGTGTAATGCAAAAGCATGACAATGCATTACATCTGTCAGTGTGACAATGACCGAATGCCAGTTAGACCATGGTTTAACACGCCACCATGGCCAGGCAGCCCAGAAGTAATCATTTGACCTCAGGTTGCAATGACAACGATCATGTGTGAGAGGAAGCGATAAAGGTTAGCAGCAGGGACCAGTGCGCCCCACGTTACTGCTAGATTTGCTTTTTGTACTACACAAGTTGAGGTCATAGGTTTGCTGTTTACATAATTTGTCAGGAAGGTCTGGACAGGCCAAAGAGATCTTCCCCCTCTGAACTACAAGCAGATGGCAGCTATAGAAACAGGTGAAAGTCTGTATATAAGTTTTAGGAAAGAAGTTTAAAACACTCATCAACCAAGAAGCTTAACACCAAAAAAAGCAATAGGCAAGGAATACCTTTCCAACTGTTGGTGCCGGTGTGTTTGCTGAGGAGTGTCCTATCATTGGTGCTCCGCTCCACGATGATCCCACAATCCACCAACGACCAACCTTGTCGGCTTCCAAAATATTCTCCAGGGATACACGAAGACGAGTGTCGCTGCTGGACACGTTGTTGTGAATCTGCATAAAGACACCACACGTAAAAACAGCCCTGACATACTGGTCTCAAAAAGATCAGTACCTTTTCTAAATGCTTTGAAACTAATTTTTGTTGCTGAATGTAAAAAATTGAGATGTAAAATGATGCAACTGTCTTAATTTAAAAAAAAAAACAAAAAAAAAAAATACAAATAAAAATCTGACGTGTTTGATATGTATATCCTTATGTGTTCACCCTATCGTTTCAGGTAGATACAATCCACGGTGTTGTAAATGAAAACTTTCTTACCAATGAGCGTTGAAGTTTACGAAGTTTCTCCACAGGTTCGGGGTCGTAACCAGGAATCTTGCGCATATCATTGTTTTTTAGTGCTAACATGATCTCCAACATAAAGCGGACCTAGAATAAAGAATAACCAAACGAAGGGAATTTTGTTTACTTACCGTAAATTCCTTTTCTTCTAGCTCCTATTGGGAGACCCAGACAATTGGGTGTATAGCTTATGCCTCCGGAGGCCACACAAAGCATTACACTTAAAAGTGTAAACCCCTCCCCTCTGCCTATACACCCCCCCGTGCATCACGGGCTCCTCAGTTTTGGTGCAAAAGCAGGAAGGAGGAAACTTATAAATTGGTCTAAGGTAAATTCAATCCGAAGGATGTTCGGAGAACTTAAACCATGAACCAAAGAACAATTCAACATGAACAACATGTGTACACAAAAGAACAACAGCCCGAAGGGAACAGGGGCGGGTGCTGGGTCTCCCAATTGGAGCTAGAAGAAAAGGAATTTACGGTAAGTAAACAAAATTCCCTTCTTCTTTGTCGCTCCATTGGGAGACCCAGACAATTGGGACGTCCAAAAGCAGTCCCTGGGTGGGTAAAAGAATACCTCTGTAATAGAGCCGTAACACGGCCCCTTCCTACAGGTGGGCAACCGCCGCCTGAAGGACTCGCCTACCTAGGCTGGCATCTGCCGAAGCGTAGGTATGCACCTGATAGTGTTTCGTGAAAGTGTGCAGACTCGACCAGGTAGCCGCCTGACACACCTGCTGAGCCGTAGCCTGGTGCCGCAATGCCCAGGACGCACCCACGGCTCTGGTAGAATGGGCTTTCAGCCCTGAGGGAACCGGAAGCCCAGAAGAACGGTAGGCTTCAAGAATTGGTTCCTTGATCCACCGAGCCAAGGTTGACTTGGAAGCCTGCGACCCTTTACGCTGGCCAGCGACAAGGACAAAGAGCGCATCCAAGCGGCGCAGGGGCGCCGTACGAGAAATGTAGAGTCTGAGTGCTCTCACAAGATCCAACAAGTGCAAATCCTTTTCACATTGGTGAACTGGATGAGGACATAAAGAAGGTAAGGAGATATCCTGATTGAGATGAAAAGGGGATACCACCTTAAGGAGAAATTCCGGAACCGGACGCAGAACCACCTTGTCCTGGTGAAACACCAGGAAGGGGGCTTTGCATGACAGTGCAGCTAGCTCAGACACTCAGCGAAGTGATGTGACTGCCACGAGGAAGACCACCTTCTGCGAGAGGCGAGAAAGAGAAATATCTCTCATTGGCTCGAAAGGTGGTTTCTGAAGAACCGTTAGCACCCTGTTCAGATCCCAGGGTTCTAGCGGGCGCTTGTAAGGGGGGACTATATGGCAAACCCCCTGCAGGAACGTGCGTACTTGCGGAAGCCTTGCTAGACGCTTTTGAAAAAATACAGAGAGCGCCGAGACTTGTCCCTTAAGAGAGCCGAGAGACAGCCCCTTTTCCATTCCGGATTGAAGGAAGGACAGAAAAGTGGGCAAGGCAAATGGCCAGGGAATAAAACCCTGATCAGAGCACCAGGATAAGAAGATCCTCCACGTCCTGTGGTAGATCTTGGCTGACGTTGGTTTCCTGGCCTGTCTCATAGTGGCAATGACCTCTTGAGATAACCATGAAGACGCTAGGATCCAGGACTCAATGGCCACACAGTCAGGTTGAGGGCCGCAGAATTCAGATGGAAAAATGGCCCTTGAGACAGCAAGTCTGGTCGGTCTGGTAGTGCCCACGGTTGACCCACCGTGAGATGCCACAGATCCGGGTACCACGACCTCCTCGGCCAGTCTGGGGCGACGAGGATGGCGCGGCGGCAGTCGGACCTGATCTTGCGTAACACTCTGGGCAGCAGTGCCAGAGGAGGAAAGACATAAGGCAGTCGAAACTGCGACCAATCCTGAACTAAGGCGTC
Source organism: Anomaloglossus baeobatrachus (assembly GCF_048569485.1). Lineage (NCBI taxonomy): Eukaryota > Metazoa > Chordata > Amphibia > Anura > Aromobatidae > Anomaloglossus > Anomaloglossus baeobatrachus. Next base: position 504,470,294 of record NC_134358.1, on the reverse strand, counting down.
TGCCGCCAGAGCTCTGTGATCTTGAGACCGTGCCATGAATGTTGGGACCTTGTTGTTGTGCCGGGACGCCATTAGGTCGACGTCCGGCTTCCCCCAGCGGCAACAGATCTCTTGAAACACGTCCGGTTGAAGAGACCATTCCCCTGCGTCCATGCCCTGGCGACTGAGGAAGTCTGCTTCCCAGTTTTCCACGCCCGGGATGTGAACTGCGGAGATGGTGGAGGCTGTGGCTTCCACCCACAGCAGAATCCGCCGAACTTCCTGGAAGGCTTGCCGACTGCGTGTGCCGCCTTGGTGGTTGATGTATGCCACCGCCGTGGCGTTGTCCGACTGAATTCGGATCTGCCTGTCTTCCAGCCACGGCTGGAACGCCTTTAGGGCTAGATACACTGCCCTTATCTCCAGAACATTGATCTGAAGGGAGGACTCTGGCTGAGTCCAGGTACCCTGAGCCCTGTGGTGGAGGAAGACCGCTCCCCACCCTGACAGACTCGCGTCCGTCGTGACCACAGCCCAGGATGGGGGCAGGAAGGATTTCCCCTTCGACAAGGAAGTGGGAAGAAGCCACCACTGAAGGGAGGCCTTGGCTGCCCGAGAAAGGGAGACGTTCCTGTCGAGGGACGTCGATTTCCTGTCCCATTTGCGGAGAATGTCCCATTGAAGAGGACGCAGATGAAACTGTGCAAATGGAACTGCCTCCATTGCTGCCACCATCTTCCCTAGGAAGTGCATGAGGCGTCTCAAGGGGTGCGACTGGGCTCGGAGAGATTGCACCCCTGTCTGTAGTGATCGCTGTTTGTCCAGCGGAAGTTTCACTATCGCTGGGAGAGTATGAAACTCCATCCCGAGATATGTCAGCGATTGTGTAGGTGTCAGCTTTGACTTTGGGAAATTGATCATCCACCCGAACCTCTGGAGAGTCTCCAGAGCAATGTTCAGGCTGTGTTGGCATGCCACCCGAGAGGGGGCCTTGACAAGAAGGTCGTCCAAGTAAGGGATCACCGAGTGTCCCTGAGAGTGTAGGACTGCTACCACTGTTGCCATGACCTTGGTGAAGACCCGTGGGGCTGTTGCCAGGCCGAAAGGCAGTGCCACGAACTGAAGGTGTTCGTCCCCGATGGCGAAACGCAGGAAGCGCTGATGCTCTGGTGCAATCGGCACGTGGAGATAAGCATCCCTGATGTCGATTGAGGCTAGGAAGTCTCCTTGGGACATCGAGGCGATGACGGAGCGGAGGGATTCCATCCGGAACCGCCTGGTTTTCACGTGTCTGTTGAGCAGTTTGAGGTCCAGAACGGGACGGAAAGATCCGTCCTTTTTTGGTACGACAAACAAGTTGGAGTAAAAATCGTGACCCCATTGTTGAAGGGGAACAGGGATAACCACTCCTTCTGCCTTCAGAGCGTTCACCGCCTGAAGAAGAGCATCGGCTCGCTCGGGGGGCGGAGATGTTCTGAAGAAACGAATCGGAGGACGAGAATTGAACTCTATCCTGTAACCGTGAGACAGAATGTCTCTCACCCATCGGTCTTGGACATGTGGGCACCAGGCGTCGCAAAAGCGGGAGAGCCTGCCACCGACCGAGGATGCGGTTTGGGGAGTCCGCAAGTCATGAGGAGGCCGCTTTGGGAGCGGTTCCTCCGGCGGTCTTTTTAGGACGTGCCTTAGATCGCCATGAATCAGAGTTCCTCTGACCCTTTTGAGGCCTGTTGGACGAGGAGAATTGAGACCTGCCTGAGGGCCGAAAGGACCGAAACCTCGATTGTACCTTCCGTTGTTGAGGTCTGTTAGGTTTGGACTGGGGTAAGGACGAGTCCTTACCCTTGGATTGTTTAATGATTTCATCCAATTGCTCGCCAAACAGGCGGTCGCCAGAAAACGGCAAACCGGTTAAAAACTTTTTGGAAGCAGAGTCTGCCTTCCATTCACGTAGCCACATGGCCCTGCGGACTGCCACTGAATTGGCGGATGCTACCGCTGTACGGCTCGCAGAGTCTAGTACAGCATTCATGGCGTAGGACGCAAACGCCGACGCCTGAGAGGTTAATGACACAACCTGCGGAGTAGCGGCCCGTGTGGCCGCATTAATCTCAGACTGACAAGCTGAGATTGCTTGGAGTGCCCATACGGCTGCAAATGCCGGAGCAAAGGACGCGCCGATAGCCTCATAGATGAATTTCATCAGGAGCTCTATCTGCCTGTCAGTGGCATCCTTGAGTGATGCACCATCTGCCACTGCAACTATGGATCTGGCCGCCAGTCTAGAGACTGGAGGATCCACTTTGGGACACTGAGCCCAACCCTTGACTACGTCAGGGGGGAAGGGATAACGTGTGTCATGAAGGCGCTTAGTAAAGCGCTTATCCGGAAAAGCTCGGTGTTTCTGGACTGCATCTTTGAAGTCGGAGTGATCAAGAAACGCACTCCGTGTACGTTTGGGAAACCTAAAATGAAATTTCTCCTGCTGAGAAGCTGACTCCTCAATCGGAAGGGCTGGAGGAGAAAGATCTAACACCTGATTGATGGACGCTATAAGGTCGTTTACTATGGCGTCCCCTTAAGGCGTATCAAGGTTGAGCGCGGCGTCAGGATCAGAGCCCTGATCTGCCACATCCGCTTCATCTTCCAGAGAGTCCTCATGCTGAGACCCTGAACAGTGAGATGAAGTCGAGGGAAGCTCCCAGCGAGCCCGCTTAGTCGGTCTGGGACTGCGGTCCGTGTCGGAGTCCTCCCCGTGGGACCTATGAGTCGACCCAGGAGCACTTTGCTGCTCCGACCGAGGGGGGCATGGGGGCAATGAATCAACAGTGCCCGGGGCCTGTGTTACAGGTCTGGACTGCAAAGCTTCTAGAATCTTAGCAGACCATCTATCCATAGACTCAGAAAGTTTGTCAGCAAATACTGCAAACTCTGTCCCTGTCACCTGGACAGTGGGGGCCGGAGGTTAAACCTGGGCCGGGGGTCCCACCAGTGGCTGAGACTCCGGCTGAGTGAGTGTCACAGGGGCCGAGCATTGCACACAATGAGGGTAGGTGGAACCTGCAGGAAGCATTGCCGCACATGAGGTACAGGTTGCAAAGTAAGCCTGTGCTTTGGTACCCTTGCTTTTTGCGGACGACATGCTGTTTCTCCTCTTAGAGTAATCAGTGAGGGTATATAGCCAAATGCTAGTAGTGCGGCCGTACAGTAAATGTATACAATATAAGCATATAAATATACACTTCGGCACCCAGGGGGACCAGCACCTATAACAGGTGCGGCTTACCGACCGCTCTCAGCGGTTGTGTGACCACCAGATTCCCTGCCTGGGCCTCCCAGAGCTGTGGAGCTCGGAGTTGTCTCCCCTCTGAAGTTCTCCAGCGTCTGAAGTGGTTGTAGCAATGGCTGCCGGCGTTCAGAGAGGAGGAGGGAGCGTGGGCGTGCCTGTAAAAGTGCGGGAATCTGGTGCCCCACGGTGCTCAGTGAGGGGGGAGGAGGATACAAAGTATGCTCCAGCCCTCAGCGCTGACGTCCAGTGCAGGGTCCCGCCCTTACCCCTGACTGGCAGGCCCGGGGGCGGGAATATGTGGTACTAGGCCGCAAAAGCCGGGGACTAAAGTTATAAGCGCGGCCGGCAAACAAGCGCGGCCAGCGCGGTAGTCCCGGCGCACAAACACACCCAGCAGCTGCTGCAGTGTCCATTACACAGGCGCTCTATGCGCCGTCCCCAAGGGGACACAGAGTACCTCAGAGTAGCAGGGCCTTGTCCCTGATGATACCCGGTCTCCTGTCCAGCAGATTCCCTCAGGGGCTGCGGAGGGAGCACGGTCCCAGTGCCTGGTGACCGGTTAGGATCCCACTTCACCCAGAGCCCCTAAGGGATGGGGAAGGAAAACAGCATGTGGCTCCTGCCTATGTACCCGCAATGGGTACCTCAACCTTAACAGCACCGCCGACCAGAGTGGGGTGAGAAGGGAGCATGCTGGGGGTCCTGTATGGGCCCACTTTTCTTCCATCCGATATAGTCAGCAGCTGCTGCTGACTAAAATGTGGAGCTTGCGTGGATGTGTGCCTCCTTCCACAAAGCAATAAAAACTGAGGAGCCCGTGATGCACGGGGGGGTGTATAGGCAGAGGGGAGGGGTTTACACTTTTAAGTGTAATGCTTTGTGTGGCCTCCGGAGGCATAAGCTATACACCCAATTGTCTGGGTCTCCCAATGGAGCGACAAAGAAATATTATTTATAAAAAAAAAAGTGATACATTTTATATATTTACAGAAACTATGAAACATCCTGGCATAATGTGGTCACACAAAGCCCAATGCTCTTCTACAGGGAAGGTTAAACCATTCTCTTCTGTGTTACATATGTGACCTAGCACGGATAGAGAGTTGGACATTGACACATTTTCAGACCAAATCAGTGGTAATAATCACCAATGCTGAAATCACTTTTTTTTTTTTAAAAAAAAAGGGAACCGGTCACCAGATTTTTCACTATGAAATCAAAAGTGTCACCTTCTGCAGCTCCTGGGCTGCATTCTATGAAGGCGCACCTTGGCCCTGACTCCCCTTCCAGAGCCCGAATATAACTTTATAAATCCTGACCGTTAGGTATGCTAATGACCTGTGAGGCTCAGATGGGCGTGCTCATTTTCATCTCCTGTCCCTCCTTGTGGCCTTCTTCGCCATCCTCCTTTCATGATTGACGTGATGACGTCACTGTCATCATGCATGTTCCTCGGTCAAATCTCGCGTCTGTGCAGTCATTCCTCCGGCTCGCGCAGGTGCAGTTCGCCATCCCGCGTGCCAGTGCGGTGTTTGCGGATGCGCGAGATTATGGTCTGGTACGAGGATGACGCAGGGGACGTCATGCACATTGCCGACCCTAATCTCGCGCTGGCGCGAGCCGGGGGAGGAAAACTGCACAGACACAAGATGTGGTCGAGCAGCGTGCATGATGACGGCAGCATGATCACGTCAATCATGAAAGGAGGATGGCGAATAAGGCCACAAGGAGGGACAGGAGACGAAAATGAGCACGCCCATCTGAGCTCCACAGGTCATTAGCATACCTAACGGTCAGGTTCTATAAAGTTATATTCGGGCTCTGCAAGGGGAGTCAGGGCACAAGGTGCTGGAGAGCAAGGAGGCAAGGTGCAAGGAGCTGCAGAAGGTGACACTTTTGGTTTCATAGTGATAAAACTGGTGACAGGTTCCCTTTAAGGGGAAGTGAGCCATTATATTAGTAATAAGAGAGAAGAATTCTATCCTAAATAAGTTATCATCTATCCACTGGATATGTTAGAAAGGTGGGACACCCTAATGTGCAAAATAGGGGACTTGTGTCCTCTGTCTGCAATACACAGCCAGAGAAAACTGAGCAGAGCAGAAGGAACACCGATACTATTGTTGGAACATGGAACAGCTGCAGACTCATACTGTGGAAGGACTATAGTGATGGTGCTGGTTAAAAAGGGTTTTTTCAGTTTAGGAAACTCCCTCTTAAGGCTGCAGTTAATTTTATCTGCTATTGGCATCAGTTACGGTACAGAGCAGTGGTTCCATGTTGACAGCGCTGCAGCCAATAATGAGCACTAGAAAAAACCAAGGAGAAAAATTGTATGAAAAATACCCTGAATATAAATAAATAAATTGCAAGTGCTTAATAACAGGGTACTTAGTGTATACTGAGACTGAACAGCTGATTGCGTCTCACTTTGCTGTGTATTTTATCTGGGACACAGCTAACCACTTGCCACCATCCATATTGGAGTTCTGACATGACACAAGTCAGGTATTGATAATGTTTTTAACTTCAGTAGGTTAGGGACTGTCTCAGATGGGTACACCGTGACGAGGTGAGACAGCTTTTTACCTTTTTGCAAAAATGTATACACTAAGTACCCTGTTATTAAGCACTTGCAATTTATTTATTTATATTCAGGGTATTTTTCATACAATTTTTCTCCTTGGTTTTTTCTAGTCTTAAGGCTGCAATTCACATGCTTAATGTTGCATGTTTACTGAACATTGTTTCAGCTCAGGTTTTTGTGTTTTCAATAATGAGCACTGCAGCTTTTAGTGACTTGTGCCAGCAGTTATTGGCTGCAGCGCTATTGTCATGATGTCACCATTGCAGATAATGCAGATCTCGGGAGCAGCAGAGGAGACTCAGCACTGGCCATAAAAACATTATAAGCATGTTTCTCAGGATTATATAGGTTACAGGATCAGCTGCCCCCTGAAATAACTAAAATTGAGAAATAAAATACAAAATCAGTAGCAGTTGCCTATTTACACACATATAGATGGCAAAAGCTGTTGCCTTCCGTTTTTTACAATTATCGTGTAGCCTTTAGAGATTCTTGTGTAGTGCACCTCTGGTCAGTATAAACATGCAAATAAGAAAAGTAAGAAAAAATCTCATTGTATCAGCTAGTGCGAATACTAAGGAGAAAGAGTGGCCGCTGGAGATTGAGGTCTATCTCTGGTATAGTGTAATATGATAAAATATAACACTTTGGAACAGCCATTCACTGTGACGTAGTGCAGACTCGACCACAGATATATGATCTAAGAACAAAAAATACATTTTAGACTGGTTCTCACACGAGATTGATCCTGGAATTTCTTATCCGCAGCGCTGGCTTTGCTCTGAGCCTCACAGATCAGCTCCTTTAGGGCCAGAGCATCGTCCTTTCGCAGAGAGAAGCCGACGTTCTTCAGCAGCAGCAGGATGAGCTCTATGTTCCTCTCTGTAAATGTGGACACCAGCATCTTTAGAATATCAAACACCAAGTGGGAGTCGATGATGTGGAAGTTGTACAAGTGTCCGATGAACGTGAGCAGGTTATCACACTCTTTGCTGTCGGTGACATCTCCATGTTGGTCATGGAACTGCTTCACCACCGTTTCCAGGATGTGCGCACCCACCTGGAGGAAGAGAGGAAAAAGAGAATTTTGTTACTTACCGTAAATTCTTTTTCTTATAGTTCCGTCATGGGAGACCCAGACCATGGGTGTATAGCTACTGCCCCCGGAGGACACACAAAGTTACTACACTCAAAACGTGTAGCTCCTCCCTCCTAGCATATACACCCCCTGCTAGCCAGTCCTAGCCAGTTTAGTGCAAAAGCTGAAGGAGGACATCCACCCACAAGAAGAGACAGAGTAAAATCCGGAAGAACCGGAACCTCTGTCTACAACAATAACAGCCGGTGAAGACACACGGAACAAGAAACCTGCCAACAGGCAATAGGGAGGGTGCTGGGTCTCCCATGACGGAACTATAAGAAAAAGAATTTACGGTAAGTAACAAAATTCTCTTTTTCTTTATCGTTCCTATGGGAGACCCAGACCATGGGACGTTCAAAAGCAGTCCATGGGTGGGAATAAACAGACAACTGAGAAGCAGGCAAAACCTAACTTCACAAATGGGCGACAGACGTCGGAAAAATGCGTCTGCCCAAGCCCGCGTCTGCCAAAGCATGAGCATGCCTTGGGTAGTGCTTTGAAAAAGTATGCAGACTAATTCGAGCTGCAGTCTGACAGACCTACTGAGCCGTAACCTGGTGCCTGAAAGCCCAAAAAGGCGCCGACAGGTCTGATCAAATGTGCTCTGATCCCCGGCGGGGAAGGCACTTGAGTACACTTGTAGGTTTCGGAAATGGCCGACCTAAGCCAACGAACCAGGGTCGGCTTAGATGCCGAGAGACCGCTACGCTGACTAGCAGTCAGCACCAGAGAGAGGTGCACCGCCTAATAACGGCGGTGCGAGACACATAGATCCGGAGCGCCCGCACCAGATCCAGGTGGAAGCAGTAACCACCTTAGGGAAAAAAGTCCGGAGTCGGACGAAGACCACCTTGTCTTGATGCAAAAGACCAAAAAAGGGGGTGACTCCGAGAGAGTGCAGCCAGAACTCTCTGGCGGGAAATTATAGCCACTAGAAAGACTACTTTCTGTGAAAGATGAAACAAAAAAACCTCCCCAAGAGGCGCAAAGGGGGGTTTCCGGGAGGACCGGATTAAGGTCCCAGGGCTCCATAGGCCGCCGGAAAGGCGGAATGATGTGAGATGCGCCCTTAAAGGAGCGCACCGGAGCCAGCCGGACGATACGCCGCTGGCACATACTGACAGAGCCGAGACCTGTCCCTTAATGAGGGATAGTCCTAGCTGTAGACCGGACTGTGGAAGGGACAGGAGGGTCGGCAAAGCCAAAAAGGTCAAAGGACACTTTGGAGCTCGAGTCATAGCGGAGATGACTTCAGGAAGGATATCAGAAGTCGCCAAGATCCAGGACTCAAGAGCTACGCCGTCAATCTGAGAATCCAGAATTCTGACGGAAAAAACGGACCTTTTGAGAAAAGGTCTGAACGGTCCGGAAGATGCCATGGCAACCCAACGGACAGAAGGAGCAGGTCAGAGTACCAAGCCTGCCTGGGTCAGTCTGGTATGAGAATGACCCGACGGCCCCCTTTACTGATCTTGCGCAGGACTCTGGACAAGAGGTAAAGGGTGAAATACGTAAAGAGACGAAGCTGGGATCAAACATGAACCAGTGTGTCTACCGCAAAACCTGAGGATTGTGGACCACGGTTGGACAGCTGAAATAGTCTGCCTCGCAGTTTTCACATCTAGGATGTGGGCTGCGGATACGGTGGACTAGGAGTCCCTTGTCCACTGAAGAATGTTGAGCCGCCAAGATTGCCAGGCGGCTGAGTGTCCCACCCTGGAAGCTGATGTAGGAAAAAGCTGTCACGTTGTCCGACTGGACTCGAATGTGCCTAGCCGCCAACAGATGGTGAAGGCTTAGAGAGCTAGAAATACAGCTCTGATTTCCAGCACATTGATCCAGAGGGCTGATTCGGACAGAGTCCAAGCGCCCTGCGCTCCACGGTGGAGATATACTGCTCCCAAGGCGGATAGGCTAGCATCCTGGTGAGGATCACCCGGGACGGGGCCAGGAAGGAGCGCCCCTGAGACAGAGTGGCTGAAGCCACCACTGAAACGAGCCCCTGGTCAGTGGCGAAGCCACCACCCCGTGGGAGGAGGGAGTTCGCTTGTACAGCGGAAAACATCCAGTCTCAGAGGACGCAGGAGAAACTGAGCAAGGAATCGCTTCCATTGACGCCACCGTCTGACCAGCACCTTTATATGGTGTCTGATAGAACGACGTCGACCGCCAGCGGAGGGACTACTGATCGACTAAGAGCAGCTTCACAAGTGCCGACAGAGTCTCGAATTGCGTCCCTGAGAACCTCTGGTTCGAAGTCAGAGTGGACTTGGACAGAAAGACAAGCCACCCGAATAGGTTAGAGTGGCGAGAGTGAGCGAAGCACTCTGCTAAGAGTCAGCACTGGATGAAGCCCCGACAAGAAGGCCGTCCAGGGCAAAAGATCACTGCCAATCCCTAGGGGTGCAGGACCCTAATCACAGCTGCCCCAATGAGAATACTCGAGGGGCCGTGGCTAACCCCAAGGGAAGAGCCACGAATTGGACCACTCCGATTGTCAAAACGTAGTCAACGCTGGTGAGAAACTGCGATTGACTCCTGCAGATAGGCATCTCTGATGCCGATGGCTGCTAGGGAATCTCCTTGGGTTCTTAATTGATCCGGTGAAAACACACGGAACAAAACCGAGACTCCATGTGAAAACGCCACACCTGACTATGCTTGAAAAGCTAAAGATCCAGGTCGGAAGGCACCGCCCTCTTCGGGGACTAGGAATAGATTTAAGCAAAAATCTCAGAACCGTTCCCAGTCGGGAACCGGTACAATTACTCCATTGGCCTGCAAGAAATGCCACGGCCTGTGAGAAGGCGGCGGCCTTGGAGCCGGGAGGAGTTGACAGAAAAAATCTGTTTGGCGGGTGGACAGAATTCCATCCTGTAGCCATGAGAGATATAATCCCGCCCCCACTGAACGGAGACGTGTTAGAACCCTACGTCGCCAAGTGGAGAGAGCCTGCCACCGACCAAGGAGGTTGTTGGCGTGGCTAGATAGCTCGGAGGAAGCTGACTCAGTGGCAGCATCTCCTGCGGTCTTCTGAAGACGCAGCTTCGAGCCATTTGGTTCTATGAACCTAGGCCGAGCGAGAGGACGATCAGATGGAGGAACGGAAACCACCGAAACCTCAACTGATTCTTGCCCTGGACAGGTTCCCTGATTTAGGTTTGTGGCAAGGAAGAACACTCCCCGCCAAGAGCTTCCTTAATTTCATCCAGTTGGTTCCGAGGAAACTGGACCCTCCGAAGCCACAGGCGAGAAAAGTAGCCAAGACCACCGCCGTGCGGTGTCCAGCATGGCAGACCTGGCATAGGATGAAAAGACTGAAGTCTGGAAGCTCAGGCAACCGTTTTGGGCATAGAGTCCCTGTGAGGGAATGCATCTCCTCCAGAGAAGCAGAGAAGGTACAAAAAAACCGCACTGCTGTAAAGCTGAGGAGAACGAAGCTCCTGCCGCCCCCATACCGACTTGGCCAAAAGGAGAGCCGGGCGGACCGCAAAACCTTAAGTGAGGAGCAATCAGCCACTGACATAACGGTCCAGGCTGAGCCACCTGAGGTGAATGAGCCCACTTCTTGACCACCATTGGTGGACAGGGGAAACACAGTCCTCAGAATCACGCTTCATGGGAAGCGACTGTCAGAGCGGACCCTGGGCTGGTCACAGGGGCCTGAAAACTGGAGTGGTTAAGGAACACACGTTGTGTTCACCTAGATAAGGTAACTCCGGCGGATTGAGGTCCAGTACAAAATTAATGTACCGTGGGATCCTTATAGAGGTGCCGTCAGCCACTGATACAACTATCCGGGCTGAAAGTCTAGACACCGGAGTGGCCATGACCACCTCTGATGGGAGGGGGAGACAGGCAGCAGAACCCCGCTGTGGGGTCTGCAGGACTGTGGGCTTGGACGCAGCGGGCTGAAAACTGGAGTGGTTAAGGAACACACTCCTCGTCCTGTTAAAGGCATACTGATGCCTTTCTGCCAGCGGGGAATACTCCCCTGATACAGGCGGATGGATGTCCAGTACAAGGATAATGGACGCAATCCAATCATTCGCATCTGCGTCACCTACGGACGGATCAATGTACATAAAGTAGCGTCCGAGCCCCTGGTAGAGACATCCTCCTCGTCCAGTGAGTCAGCTCGTAATCGGAGCTGCGGGACGGGGAGGACAGGGGACCCTGCGTCTCCCTGTCAGGAGGACGGGGTCTGAGCCCAGAAGGAGAGTCCCTTGTGAGCTTTGATGAGCGAGCTGAAGCAGAAAACGCCCTGAGAAGGGGGCTGCATGCTCAGCAGATGCCGGGACAGCCGACCCCTGGAAATAAGATTCCCCCAGGGGTCAGCCACCGAAACCGGAGCAGCTGGAGGGACCATTAATGAGCCTCCAAGCTGAGGGGCCACAGTGGTTATGCAGTGGATAATAAAAACAGCCTGCAGCCTCGCTCTGTGAGACATGCTGCAGAGGTGGGGCTCTGTCTAGAATGTCTAGAATACCCAAGACAGGGGTTCAGCCTGGGGAGACTCCAGGCTGAGGCACCACCACATAAGAACCATTACAGTGTGGGTCTGTGCCGGTTCAGACAATATGAGCTTACATGCAGAACATGTAGTGTACAGCCTTGGAGCTTTGCTCCTAGAGTGAGACATGCTGCTGAGGAGGAGGTTCTATAATAAAGAATTAACTCCTTCAGAATGCCCTGAGAGTGTATAAAAGTGCACAACCAGAGGTTGTGACTTATCAGGCCATATTACGAGTGCCCTCCGGATTCCAAGCCTGGACCCCCAGCCAGATATTCACTCCCTCTGCACTGCAGAGCAGCCAGCGCCGACCAGTGTACTAAGAACGCTGAGAAAATGGCGCCAGAGTGAGGGGGGGGGCGGGGGTTAACCCAGGAGCGGGAATCGGAGGGCTAAGGAGATGTACAGGGGAGGGAATCATCTCCTCAAAAAGGAGTGTCCTCCCCTGTGCAGAGCGGCCGGCGGGCGGCGCTGCAGTGTCCCCCTGCATGACTGACATGCAGGGGAACGAAACGAAACTAGGCCGCGGCTGAAGCCGGGGCCTAGAGTTATGCATGCGGCCGACAATCAGGCATCATCGGCGCGGTTCTCAGTAAAAACCGTGGAACCGGCCGGAAACACAGTAAAAAGCAGCATTATCAAAGTAAATCACTGTCCCCCACAATAAAAGTGCCCCACATTGCAGAAGGACCCTCTGAATAACGTCTCTATACTTAGCTTTGAGACGCAGGGCCCAGTCCCTGGGTGGGGTGGGGGTTCAGTGCTCCGTCCAGCAGGGTCCTGCAAAAGGGCTGCGGATGGAGGCCGGTCTCCTGCAAGGCAGTGAGAACCGTGTTGGCTCTAACTTCAAGCCAGAGCCCCTAAGGGATGGTGAAGGAGCGCGGCATGAAGGGCTCCTGCCCTGAAGTCAACCTTAAAAGCACCGCCGCCAGGGGGGTGAGAAGGGACATGCCGGGAGTCCAGTGGACCCAGTTTTCTTCCAAATCTTTAGAAAAAATGAAAAATCAAAAAAGGATGCATGCGTGTGTGTTGATCCTCCAGACACAAAGCATGAAACTGGCTAGGACTGGCTAGCAGGGGGTGTATATGCTAGGAGGGAGGAGCTACACGTTTTGAGTGTAGTAACTTTGTGTGTCCTCCGGGGGCAGTAGCTATACACCCATGGTCTGGGTCTCCCATAGGAACGATAAAGAAAAAAAAGTGAAGTTCCTAAAGACTTTCACATGATATCTGATTATCACTAGGATCCAACCACTGGAGCCCTAACTGATCCCTACACCGGAGAGAAGCGGTAATGCCATTCATTTCCATGGAATTCATAGAGGAAGCCGTTCTGTCAATCTCAATGTAGGGGATTGATGGAGCGGAAGTCCTCCATTAACACAGGTTACTTTGAAACCCCCATTCTTAGTCCAAATTGTTGGATCCCCAGCATCCATATAGTTATCACACCATCCTGTGAATAGGTGATAAATGCATTTATAATAAACATCTTCATATTTAGTAGATAGAAATGTGAATCAATTTGATTTAGAAAATTGGGCAGTTTACAAAAGTTTTGCCTCATTACCTCGATCCCCACTGTATAGTGCAATACACTGATGAGGAGCACATGCTCCATCATAAGCCGGTCGGGCATTTTTGCTGGCGTGATGCAGGCGTTGAGGATCACATCGGATAAGGTGTCACTCATGTCCTTCCTGCTGTTGCTCATGTAGAGTTCTTCTAGTTGCCCGCTGATGGATGCCATGTTTGGCTCACTCAACCTACGACAATATATAAGGGGTTAACTGGTGCTACAAGCAAAATTTCTATAGGTGTTAAAATTATGCACATTTGCCATATTCTGTAAATGTCGACATTTGATCACACAGGTGCTCTTAGACTGACGTACCTAGTATAATATATCTTTCAACAGTTTGAGCATAATAGTTTCCAAGGATAAGATCCTCGCTGTCGGCAGCCATCACAAGCCGCCTACTGGACTATTGTATTCAATTAATGAATATTACTGTCACAGGTGTGTCACGCTTGACTGATAGTCCTGTAGTGTCCGGCTGTAGAAGGCCGCAGCGTTTGGCTACACAAGCTGCTCCCGGACTTTCCCTTTTTTCCTGCCTGGGGTTAGCCCTTTCTCTTTAGGACCCTACGGATTTCCTCACCTTTCAGCTGTTAAGCAGTACTTCCCTTTGTGTCTTTAAAATAGACTCATTCCCCCTTGGTCTTTACTGTGATAGGTTTAAAAACCGTTTACAGGTCTTGAGTGCAAGCAGTCGGCTTGTATTCATTTGGAGAAACTTTGTTGTTGTAGCAGTTCCTCTCCCTGAGTCATTTGAAGATAAGTTATTCAATTACTTTCCCCTGTGTGTATTCCCTGTGTGTTCTTTAGTACTTAGTGGGGTTGACTAAGCACTCATCCCATCCGCACCCTACTTAGGGGTACTTCACACACAGCGAGATCGCTACTGAGATTGCTGCTGAGTCACGTTTTTTGTGACGCAGCAGTGACCTCATTAGCGATCTCGCTGTGTGTGACACTGAGCAGCGATCTGGCCCCTGCTGTGAGATCGCTGCTCATTGCACACAGCCCTGGTTCGTTTTTTTATTGTTGCTCTCCTGCTGAAAAGCACACATCGCGGTGTGTGACAGCGAGAGAGCAACAATCCTGAATGTGCAGGGAGCAGGAGCTGGCGTCTGACAGCCTGCGGTAAGCTGTAACCAAGGTAAACATCGGGTAACCAAGGTGGTTACCCAATATTTACCTTCGTTACCAGCCTCCGCAGCTCTCACGCTGCCAGTGCCGGCTCCCTGCTCCCTGCACACGCTAAGCTAAGCGGTGTGCGCTGGTAACTAAGGTAAACATCGGGTAACCATACCCGATGTTTACCTTAGTTACCAGCGTCCGCAGCTTCCAGACGCCGGCTCCGTGCAAGCGCAGGGTTGCTTGCACGTCGCTGCTGGCTGGGGGCTGGTCACTGGTCGCTGGTGAGATCTGCCTGTTTGACAGCTCACCAGCGACCATGCAGCGACGGTACCCTTAGGGCCCAGCTCAGGGTTAGCGAAGGTCAGGTATCCTGCTCAGTGTATAGGTGCAGAACCTATCTAGGGTGGTGAGGGAAGCCAGCGGTAGGTTTAGTCAGGGGTCACCATCTCCACCTTCCCTAGACACAGGGTTTCTCCTTCCCTTTGTACTTCCCCGTATCTAGCGTGACTATTACATTGTAAGCCTTCTGCCTTTTACCTTCTATATTCTTCTATAACCTCTGTGTTGTACTGTCAACTGATGGCAAAAGGATGGGTTAACTCAAAATAGTCAGTGATGTCTGGAACATCTCAAGGCCGGTAGTTGCTCATGTCGACAGGAGCTTTTTCTCTTCTGCTTTGTTGGCAGGGCATTACTGTCGATGTCATGCTGATGTACATCCGCTCCCCATTGCTTGTCTTTGGGGAGCCACCTGTGAATAACAATGATGTTGGCAGTGACACCTTTTGACAGAGCAGGCAGGAAGAGGAAGAGCTTCTCTGCTGACGGGAGGTCAAGTGAATCCACAAAATCGCCTAAAAGGAGCGGTCCGTGACTGTTCTGAGCCGGCAGAGATCGCTGCTCGGCAGAAAAGGCAGGTAGTTGGCAACTACAGTGGAACCTTGGTTAACGAGAACAATCCATTCTGGGAGTGTTCTTGTTAACCAAGTTACTCATTTAGCAAAGCAAGATTTCCCATAGGAAATCATTAGAATGCAGACAATTCGTTCCACAACTTGTTAAATGTCCCATCCTGGTCCCCTATTGTGCCATTCTACACATGCACAAACAAGCACACACACATATTATGCTCACCTTACCTTCCGTTCCATCGCCGGCCTCCTGGTTCTTGTTGTCCGCAGGTACATGATGTGTATCGGGTAACCATCACGACGAGGGAGGAACTTCCGAGGCCAGAGCGCTGACGTCAAAAGTAGGAGCCGCTTGCCTCTGATTGGCCAGCGCGCTGCTTTTGAGTAGTGGCTGACAGGAAAAGTTCCTGCCTCGTCGCGATGCTTGCTGAATGCCGATACACATCCTATACCGGCTAACTACAAGACCCAGGAGGCCGGCGATGGAACGGAAGGTACACATATTATGCTCACCTTACCTTCCGTTCCATCGCCAGCCTCCTGGATCTTGCAGTTCGCTGTGAGGATTCCTCACTTGTCGCTATGTATCGGCAAACTACTGTATAAGAATCATGAGGCCGGTGATGGAACGGAAGGTAAGGTGAGCATAATACTTTGTGTGTGCGTGCGTGTTTGTTTGTGTGCGTTTGTGTGGACTGCAAGTGCAGGTCAGAGCGCGGAGGATGTACAGAACCAGAAGTGTGTGAGGTGAGTATTTGCTAGTACTGCAAAGCTTTCTCGTAAACAGAGTTAAAAATTTACAGCAAGCTTTGCTCGCGAGGCAAAATACTCGCTAACTGGGTTACTCGTTAAGTGAGGTTCCACTGTTGACTCTAAAGGCCACTTTACAAGCAGTGACACGTCGGTTGTGTGTCACGGGCAAATCGCTGCCCGTGGCGCACAATATCGCTAGGCCCCGTCACATGGACTTACCTTCCCTGCGACGTCGCTGTGGCCGGCGTACCGCCTCCTTTCTAAGGGGGCGGTTTGTGCGGCGTCACAGCAATGTCATACGGCAGGCGTACAATTGAAGCGGAGGGGTGGAGAACAGCCACAGGAAAGTGACGCCCACCTTGTTGCCGGAGGACGCAGGTACGGTGCTGTTCGTCATTCCTGGGGTGTCACACGTAGCGATGTGCGCTGCCTCAGGAATAACGAACAACCTACATCCTGAAACAGCAACGATATTTGGGATTAGAACGACGTGTCAACGATTAGGTGAGTAATTTTGATCGTTAGCGGTCGCTCGTACGTTTCACACGCAACAACGTCGCTAACGAGGCCAGATCTGCGTCACGAATTCCGTGACCCCAACGACATCTCGTTAGCGATGTCGTTGCGTGTAAAGTGGCCTTAAGAGTTTAGCCCCATAAGAAAAAAAATACAAAAGTCCCGGATTAACCCTTCTCCCAAATGAATCCGCTGCATTAATGGTGCACACAGAAGCAGAGGAACCTATTGAATATCATGAGGTCTGACCGATTTCTGATAAGTGTCTGTGTTTAGAATTAAGAAAAAAAAAAAGTTTTGATGCGTTAAAAACCTAATTTTAAGATATCTCTCATAATTTAATAGTTGCCATTAAATTATTCAGCCTAAATTGCAAATTTTTTTTTTTTATAGCAAAATTTACAAATTCTCTGCTGTCCACAAAAAAACCCCTAAAAAACAGTGAACAAATGAAATGGCTGAGAGCAACTAATATAACAAGTGTTTTTTCTAAATTCATCACAAAATAACACTTTTCCTGCCGTCCTAGAAAAATTCAGCCTTTTTGTAACAAGAGTCTTCATGACCTTTGACATTATAAGCCGGAGGATATTTCCATACTTTCAGTACAGGAAAGGAATATCGTACCCAATATACAAAATAATTAAGGCGGCATTACAGGGCACACTTCTTTCCTAGACACTTTGATAGTGTGTTTTATATAGTGATACACTGGGGATCACAATTAGAGAATAATGTATGATCACTTGATTTTTTCCGAAATAAAAGTAATCTACATTGATGAACATTTGAGGGTGTTTTTTTTTCTTCTAAGGTGTGCACCATGTCACTAGAACAGTGTTTTTCCAAAAGATCCAAAGTTTATCAACATAAAACATTAATTTTGCCCAAAATGTGATGATCATAATTAGAGAACAGCAATGACTGTAGCACAGAGAAAGATTATAAGTAAATTTTCTGAAGGTAACAACAGTCACCATCAGAAGGACGTGTACAGCCCATTTTTTTTTTTAATGACTTCAGCACATCTGCGGCCACAGGACATCACTAGTCTCTCACACTGCTCTGGTGGGATTTTGGACCACTCTTCTTCCAGTCTCTTCCACAGTTCTTTGACTGTTGTGGGTTTCTTGGCCATAACTTTGTCCCAAGGATTTTCCAGAGGTTTTTTCTCTTGGGTTTAGATCAGGACCCTGGGCTGGCCATATCATTGTTTTTGGTTTCAAGGAAAGTCTTTACCCGTTTTGCTGTGTGACAGGAGGCATTATCCTGCATGAAAATTGATGACTGATTGAGTGATGAACATAACTAAAGGAACCACGTGTTGTTGAAGAAGGTTCTGATCCACATTTGCATTCACTCTGCCATGTGGCTTTATGAGAGATCCAACTCCTGCTGCAGAAAACATTCCCCAAACCATGACACTTCCTCCACCACCTTTCATTGACCTCTTAACATACTTTGGGTTTAGTCTTTCCCCAATTTGTCAATGAACATAATGTTTCCCATCAAACCCAAATAAATTAAACTTGCTTTCATCACTAAAATGAACTGTGGCATCTAGCACTTTGATTATTTCTGCTAATGTGAGAGGTTTGGTCACTGCACAGTGGGTTTTCAGTCCAAATGCTCTTAAACGTCGTGACACTGTATTACGAGACAGATCCTTACCCTGTTCAGTGCTGATCTGGCGAGCAATTCCAGCTGCAGTGTTGAAACTATTACCCATGGAGATTCTCCGCATTATCCTATCCTCTCTTGCATTTGTCTTTCAAGGGCGACCAGCCTTCTTAGGGTACTTGAAAGAGTTTGTGATGTTGTAATGATGCAATAGTCTCAAAATCACAGACTTGGAATGACCAACTTCTCTTGCTATGGCTAATAGGGTCACCTCTTTGGCCTTCATCTGGACAACCTGCTACTGGAGGATTTCAGTCACTTTGGAATGGCACACCATTTTTGCAAAGTCAGTGCAAACTGGAAAGTTAGGCTGCCAGTTACATAGGTTTTGTCAGAAAATTAAGGAATTAGCACCAGGTGCCAGATTAATGCCAATAACTTGCAGGTATATGAAAGTATTCTCTTATTTTGATCAGTGTTCTCTTACATTTATCTCTTTTCCTTTTTTATTATGGGCTTTAGAATAAACTCAATTTATAAAATAAGCTTAAAATACTGCGAGTTTACTCATGTAAGGATATAATCACATAGGACTTCACAATGACATTAACATTTAGGAAATTGTGTGTTCTCTAATTTTGATCTCCAGCGTATATCCTATAGTATCTTTTCATCTGGCAGTTTTTCCATTCAGTGGTCTGGGAAAGTTTGATAGCTCTAGAGAGGGTCCTCCAGCTTTCCCGGAGATGGATATAACTCATTTTTAGAGTGTCTTTTTAGGAGTCTTCTGTAATTATAAATTTGCAGCCTGTCATTCTGCCAAGGTATATGAAGCTAATCAATCTCCACCCAATTAACACTCAATCGCAAATTATAATCAATGAACATTCGTGAAACTATAATTGGAGGAGTCTACGATTCAAGGTGCACTAATCAGGAAAATATCAACTGGTAGTGACAAAGGGTAAACTCCATACATCACCGAGCGACCCGCAGCCTCCACTCACAACAAGAGAGTAAATTAATTAGCTGGAGCTCATCAATGATTTACAGATGACGGAGATTCATCCTGTCAATTAAAAATATGAACTATAAAGTAGGAGATGCACTCCAGGCCTGGAGCCAAGACAGAGCATCCGGCTCAGGATCAAGGACGCCATTATTTAGGTGGCTGCGTCATGTGATACCTGTTCATCAATCCCTTCACGCTCTTCTTCAGTCTCTCCAGCAATTCTCTCCTCTTTGCATCCGCAGCATCTGAAGAACGTCTCAGATGGGGAGGAACATATTTGTTTTCCAGGTCTGGAGCAGCCTAACACACAGAAAAAAGAGGACATGGTGCAATGGAGGATTGTTCCTAAATGTAAATCACATAGTACAATAATTCACAGAGAGTTCTCCAGAAGAATAAAATATATGTATATTTTTGCAATACAAGAGTTAAAGCAATATGTCTGATTATACTCAGAAATGTGAATATACTCGGACTTTGTATGGGCAATAAAGATGGTGCAAATGAACCAGTATAAAAAAATGCTATAAATAAGAAACAGGATAATTGCAAAAGTAATGGCACAAGGAGAAATCAGGCTCAATCACATTACTGTACTCTTATACCTGCAGGAATAGCAATCAGTACTGTTCTTGCCATGAAACAACTAGAAATAGAAGTGCCTGCATTTGTTACAGCCTGAATGCGTAACAGGGGTGGTCCACTCCTCCGCATAGTGGCCACACATCGATGTAAAGCTCAAAAAGAAGGCTTTTCTCAAATACCTTATGTAGTCAATTCTGCCTCTGAGCGGCGCTATTGTGGTCTGCTCGTCCCCATGAAGTTTCCCCTCGGGCTCAGTGACCTCTGGGATCCGGCGACGGCCACGTTAACTTCCAGTTAACTTGACATCACCAAGGCGAGACCCAATCTTCCTGAGTGACTGGACTGTGGGCGGAGTGTCACCGCTCATCACAGACCAGAATCTGGCACGGTCTCTCCTTCGCTGCAGAGCGCCGAAAGCAGGAACGATGCTGGGCTGGGATGAGCGGTGTGACACTCCACCTACAGCCCAGTCACTCAGAGATCAATTAAAAATAACGTTTGGAACGCCATGCTAAGTCTGAACTCGGTGCAAAAACCCTAAAAGAAAACCTTTTGCACCCAGTTCAGACTTAGTATGGTGTTCCAGACGTTATTTTTTAATTGATTTGTAGTCTTTCGTTTGTGAACCCGGCCCCACCCACACCTATTGCCAGTCCACATGATACGTATATAGCCTGGGTCTCAGCTTCCCATACACTAAGTTTTTTAATTGCAAGAGAGGACACGTATTAGCTAGGGACCCCAATGTAAGAGAATACCGTGACGAGGTGTTGGGGCTCTGTTGTATTGATCAATTCAATAGCTAAATTTCTCTTTATTCTTAAAGGGAACCTGTCAGCAGAAATTTTGCACAAAACCTAAAAAACTCCCCCTCTGCAGCTCCTGTGCTGCATTCCAGCAAGGTTCCTGTTGTTATTGTGCCCCCTGTGAGACCAAAATAAAGGCTTTATAAAGTCCTACCTTTTCGTATGGCAATCTTTTTTTTTTTATAGTCACCGGGGCGGGCTTTCTGGCGTCTGTTATTCCCCCTCCTGGTCCTTTACGCCATCCCCCATCTCTCATTTCCATAGCTGATGACACCGCCCAATGCTCCAGCGGCCCCCGTGCATGCCCAGTGCCAGTCTCACGGGACTGAGCACAGTGTGACCGCTGGTGACGTGTGCGCCGGCAAGAGATTATGGGCGGCGCTGTGAATGTCATCAGCAAGTATCCGCCCATATTGTCATGCCTGCGCTTTCCCCTCTGCCTCCACAGTTATGCTGCTCCGCTCCTCCCATCTATTTCCTGCTCCAGGGAAAGATGGGTAAGAGGTCACGTAGGGTCATATGGCCAGCGCTTGCGCAGAACGGTGGAGGCGGAGGGGAAAGCGCGGGCACGAGATTATGGGCGGGTACTTGCTGATGACAATCACAGCGCCGCCCATAATCTCTTGCCGGCGCACACGTCACCAGCGGTCACACTGTGCTCAGTCCCGTGAGACTGGCACTGGGCATGCGCGGGGATGGCTGGAGAACTGGGCGGCGTCATCAGCTATGGAAAGGAGTGATGGGGGACGGCATAAAAGGACCAGGAGGGAGAATAACGGACGCCAGAAAGCCCGCCCCCGTGACTATAAAAAAAGATTGCAATACAAAAAGGTAAGACTTCATAAAGTCTATATTTTGGTCTCACAGGGGGCACAATAACAACAGGAACATTGCTAGAATGCAGCACAGGAGCTGCAGAGGGGGAATTTTTTAGGTTTTGTGCAAAATTTCTGCTGACAGGTTCCCTTTAAGTTCAAGGGAGTTATTCCATTTCTACATATAGATATTGTATTGTTCATGTCAGTGCTCATACGGCAGTTTCTGCTTTACATTTATTCCCCTTCGCTGTCGCTGGTGTGCAGCCCTTCTCTTTATACAGTTATTCACAGAAACTGGGGCCACCCTAATGATGTCGGGTCAACTGGAAATTGACGTTACTTCACTGAATCTCAGAGGTCCCGGAGCCCGGGGGTCACGTGATGGGGATGAAGGAACCACAATAGCGCTGCTCAGAGGCACAATTGACTACACAAGGTATTTCAGAAAAGCCTTCTCTATGAGGTTTACATCGACGTGGTCACTAATGCTGAGTAGTGGACCACCCTTTTAATGTTTCATATGGAAGCCATAACTCTGATGTGAACACAGTCCTGCTCGACTGCTGCTGTATTCCTTCTCAATGTGACTGCTGGATTGGCAGCTTTACACCACTCTATCAGACACTTGCCATTGTGTTTGGAGATGTACGGTTTGCATGTAGCTGCTCGGCCATTAACCCCTTACCCCCCCAGCCTGTTTCACCTTCTCACCAAGGCCAATTTTTGTCAATTCTGACCAGTGCCACTTTATGCAGTAATAAATCTGGAATGTTTCAACCGATCCCAGCGATTCTGATATTTTTGTTTTTGTTTTTTTTTGCAACATATTGTACGAAATGTAAGTAGCAAACTTAGGTCTAAATTTTTTACCTTTATTTGTGAAAGTATTGGAATTTTGGGGAAAAATTTTGCAATTTTCAAACTTTCAATTTTTATGCCCTTAAACCAGGATGTTATGTCACACAAAGAGTTAATAAAAATCATTTCCCACATGTCTATTTTACACCAGCACCAAAAGAAATTAGAAGGATTAAAAGATTATCAGCAATTTCTCATACATTTAGAAAATCAAATTTTATTTTTAGGGACCACATCACATTTTAAGTGACTAAGTGGTATATGTAACAAAAAATACCCAAAAGTGATACCATTCTAAAAACTGCACCCCTTAAAGTGCTCACAACCACATCCAAGACATTTATTAACCCTTTAGGTCCTTCACAAGAACTAAAGCAATGTGGAAGAAAAAAAATATTACATTTTACTTTTCCCACAAAAAGGACGCTGTATCCCCAAATTTTGCATTTTCACAAGGGTAACAGGAGAAAATGAACGATCTAATTTGTTGTACAATTTCTCCTGAGAACACCGATACCTCATATGTGGTGGAAAACTACTGTTTGGGTACACGGCAGGGCTCGAAGAGAAGGAGCGCCAATCGAGTTTTGGAACACAAAATTAGCTGAAATTGTTAGCAGACACCATGTTGCGTTTGGAGAGACCCTGATGTGCCTATACAGAGAAAACACCTCCAAAATGAGCCCATTTTGGAAACTAGACCCCTAAAGGTATTGACGTGTGAAAATAAAAGATCATATTTTCCCCACAAAAATGTTGTTTTAGCTTTAAATGTTTAATTTTCAAAAAAGTAATAAGAGAAAATGCACTAAACTAATTCTTGTAAACAGATACCCCATATTTGGTGGAATACTACTGTTTGGGCGCATGGTAGGGCTGGGAAAAGAGGGAGAGCTATTTGACATTTTGAATGCAAATTCATCTGGAATCGATAGCAGACCCATTGTTGTAATTGGAGAGCCCCTGATGTGCCTAAACAGTGGAAAACCCACACATGTGAGTCTATTTTGGAAACTAGACCCCTCAAGGAACTTATCTAGATCTGGGTGGGCACTTTGAACCCCCAAAGTGCTTCACAGAATTATAGGACGATGAGTCATGAAAATAATATTAATAAAAAAAAATAAATAAATCACATTTTCCCCACAAAAATGTTGTGTTTGCCTTAATTTTTTCAGTATATTTTCACAAGGGTAATAGGAGAAAATGCACTGTACAATTTATTATGCAATTTCTCCTGAGTATGCTGATGCCCCATATGTGGTGAAAAAATATTGCTTGGGCACACGGCAGGGCTCGGAAGAGAAGGAGCACCATTCTCCCTGGAATAGACTGCGGACACCATGTCACATAAGATTCTATGACATGCCAAAACAGCAGAAACTTCCCACAAGTGACCCCATTCTGAGTACTACAACTCTGAAGGAATTCATCTAGGGGTGTAGTGAGCAATTTTAACCCTCGGGTGATTCACGGCATTGTATAACAGTGGGCTGTGAAAATAAAAATGAACATTTTTTTCCACTAGAATGTTGCTTTGGCCACAAAGTTTTAATTTTAAACAAGGGTAATAGGAGAAAATGCACTGTACAATTTGTTACACAATTTCTCCTGAGTTTGCCAGTACCCCATATGTGGATGAAAACTACTTTTGAGACACAATGCAAAGCTCAGAAGAGAAGGAGCGTCATATTGACTTCAGATTTAGTTGAAATGGTTTGGGATGCCATGTCATATTGGCAGAGCCCCTGACATTCCAGAAAAGCAGAGTCCCTCATAAATGACCCCATTTTACAAAGTATACCCCCTCAATGAATTCATCTAGGGATGCAGTGCATGTTGATACCACAGGTGTGTCACAAAATTTTACACTATTGGGCGGTAAAGAAAAAAGAAATTACATTTTTACCACTAAAATGGTATTTTGTCTGAATCATGTTTTTTGAGAGCTTTACACGTAATCTCCGGTGTAATCGCTCACCGTAGAGCGCAGGATAAATGTGAGCTGAGTCTTACTGCGATCTTTATGAGGCTAAATGAACAAATCACCAGCACTTGAAAAACTGGCTTTACTACTATTTTTTACGCCGTTCACCTTGCGGTACAAGTGATATGGCGGCTTTCTTCCTCAGGTCAGTACGATCATAGTGATACAAGGTTTATATTATTTTAAGTTTTGTTTGAGGTTTGGCTACTATCATGCAAACACTTGCTATTTTACAAAATAAATGTTTTGCATCACCGAATTGCGAAGACTACTTTTTTACATTTTTCGGCTGACAGTCATGTGAGTGCTTTTTTTTTGCGGTATAAGTTGGAATTTTTATTGGTACTATTTTAGCCCACATTGCACTTTTTGATCGCTTTCTATTCCACATTTTGTGAGGCAGAATCAAGAAGATTCAAATGAATTGTTGTTTTTGCTTTTTTTTGTTCACTGTGCTCTAAAAGAGATAAGACAGCTTTACTCTTTTCATCAGTATAATTACAGAGATACCACATTTATATTTTGTTTTATGTTTTACCGCTTTTACACAACAAAAACAATTTTATAGAAAAAAATTGTTTTTGCATTGCTGTATTCTTAGAGCTATAACTTTTTTTTCTCTGATGGTGTTGTATGGGGACTTATTTTTTTGCGGGACAAGATGACTTTATAACATACCATTTTTATGTATATATGACTTTTTGATCAAGTTTCATTCCCCTTTTTTTGTCAGCTGTATGAAGAGAAGGCAGTTTTTGCTAAGTTTTTTTTTTTTTTATGGAGTTCACTGAACGGGTTAATGAGCTTGACAATTTTATAGATCGGGTTGTTCCGTAAACAGACATTAGAGACACCTCTGCTGCCACCGCTGGTTTTCGGCTCAGTCTGCACGATTAAAAGTCCCCGGCACTTCCAGACATGCGCACTATAAACAGTTTGAAGGCGGAACGTGTACACCCGGCTTCATAGTGCGCATGACTGGAAGTCCGGGACTTATGATCATGCGCACTGAATCATAATCCAGCGTCGGGTGCGGTGTCAGCAGAGATCGGTGACCATACCTCTGACGCTGCGCATTCATTAGCATGTTAGCATACCCACAGGGGCATGCTTACATGCTAAGGGGGCAGAATATCCAAGGGAAGTAATGCCCTTGCAACTAGTCCCTGTGCTCATTAGCATATTATAAAGTATCTTTAGAAATAGTTTTTCTAAAGATCTCTTTATCTATGCTAGTGTATACAGGGACGGTTAGGCAGGGATTAGCAATATGCATCCAGAACTGCTCGTGATTCTGGGTGCATATTGCACCTGACAGGTTCCCTTTAAAAGAGAGAAAATATGACGCTGATCTGTTCCAAACAGACACCGAAAGACATCACTGATTTATAACAGGGTCCAATGGATTTCCATAGTTTTGATGATAAAAAAGTGAATCATGCTAGACCATTTTTCTGGGCAAATGGGACAGAACCTTTGATGAAGGCTCTGAAAAAGCCTCCAAAGCAGATGTGAAATGAGAATTAGGCCCCCACAGGCATTAGACGAATGATGCTTCAGACATGTCAGCAGAGTCTCCCATCCACAGGAGCAGTCGCTCGGCTGAGATGTGTTTTTAAATAACTAGTCAGGGATTTATGCATTTTTAACAATGGCTAAGAGCTGGAAATGTGCTAAAAATATAAAATATCTAGTGATGAGTGAGCACTACCATGGTCAGGTGCTCGGTACTTGAAACGAGCAGACGGCTTGACCAGAGTATAAGATCTTTCGGAAAAATGCTTGTTTCCCACTGATTTCCATTACACCTAGTACGAGTTGAGCCCTTCTGAGCGTCCAACCTGCTCGTTTCGAGTAACAAGCACCCGAGCATGGTAGTGCTCGCTCATCACTAAAAATAACCCTTACCTAGTTAGATTACCATAAATTTAGTGGTCCCTGCGGGTTCTTCTGTGTTCATCAGCTGTAGCTCATTCATGTGACCACTGCAGCCAATCACTGGAATTACAAATGAGGCCAGGTATAGGCTGCGACAGTCATATGAGAGATGGTGTGAAGTCACATATGCAGAACCAGCATAGCCCACTGGAGCAGCAAGCCCTGGATGGTGGACTGAATCAAGAAGTATTTTAACGCGTTTTCATCCAGTATTTTTTTCTTATAATACAGAGAAACTCTTTAAATGGAACCAGAGAAATCCTATGAACACTACTGTATGACAATATGGCCTATCAGGTATCTATGGAGGTTCTTTGTAACTTTTACATCTAGAATAACATTACAGACTATTTTATTGAACTCCAGAGAAAGCCTAAAACGACAGCATGGGCGAAACAAAACACATACCTTGGTAGTGGTTACTTGGTTGTCCACATCTAAACCATCATCAGATGCCTCTTCTGGTTGATCATCAGCCTCCTCCTCCTCAGCATCTTCTTCTCTGGAAGCCTCAAATTCCTTCTCCAGGGCCTCATCCTCTTCAGACAGTAGTTCATCAGAAGAACCTGCTTTATCTATATAATTTTCCCTCATTTCCTCTCCTTCGTCAGTGTCATCACCCATTTCAGACTCTCCCTCATCACTCCCTTCATCCTTCTCAGACCCTCCCTCATCACTCCCATCGTCCTTCCCCAGGTCTTCATCACTCCCATCGTCCTTCTCAGATCCTGCCTCAGCGTCCTTCCCCATTTCTTCTTCATCTACTCCCTGGTACAGTTTGTGCAGTTTTTCTGTAGTATTGGCCTCCTCTTCCTCATCATCATAGAGGCCAAAGTTAGCCCCTCCTGGCTCCAGGACCCCCAGGATATAGTCCAGGCCATCCTGTGTGAAGGCCTGGGGCAGGGAGCTCTTGTTCTTCCTCTTGTTCATCCTCAGGCTCCTCTCCAGCCTCTTGATCTCCTTGTCCTCTTTCTCATTGGCCTCCAGCAGATGCTTCTTCCTGGCCTCCTCTTTGCTGAGCTTCTTCTTCTTCTTCCTCTTCTTGGGGTCTGGCCTCTTTGCTGTGACTGCTGCTTTCTGCACGGGTGGCCCCTTCTTGGCCTCCTGCCCGGGTGCAGGTGGCTTCTTTACCGGATGGGTGGCAGTGGATGCCCCCTGCTGATTGTCAGTAGCCCCCTGAGGTCCCTGCTTTCCTGGGAACTTCCTCTCATAGTAGGCTTTCCTCCTGATCTTCTTGGAGAGCCGCTTCTCCTTCCTCAGCTCCTTACGGCTCTTGGCTCTGCCGGCAGTGGCCGGGAATCCCGCAGCCCCCCGGGTCTCCGCATCCTGAGCCTCGGCTTTCTCCACAAACTGCTGCACGGAGAGATGAAGCTTCTTTATCTGCTCGGGGCCGCCCCGGGCCGAGCTCTTCTTACGCTTCGTCCCCATTCCTTACACAGACCCACGTTGTACCCTGGGCGCCGCCATACTGCCGAAAAGCACTGCCGCTTCCGGGAGATACAGAGCGTCACAGAGAGTAGCGGCTCTAGCGGACAGCGCCACCTTGTGGACAAGAGGATCATTGCCTGACCATTTTTTCAATGCGATTCCCTCTGATTTTTGGAAATCCCTCTCCTCTATCAGTAATGGGAACGAATCTTAGTATAAAAAAAGCTAAAAATTCAATAAGAACTTTTTTTTTCTGTCTCAGGAAATCAAAACAAGAACATATTTATAAAACTAAATGTTCAAGTTGCATCTAAAAGGGGCTGTTCAGGAAAAAGAAGGTGATTTGTGGGTCGAAGGGACCAGCAAGGACGGATTGTCACTTCATTCATCTCCTATGGGGCTGCTGAGTCTAGCACTCTGACTTTTCTGGAAGCTCCATAGAGAAAGAGGGGACATCCGGCCCGCTGCTCTATTTTGTAAATTATCACTCGTCCTACACATAGGTGAATAGGTGATGACTTGTTTTAGCCACACAACTGCTTTTAGGTTTTCCCATCAACAAAGCTAATTTTAAAGTTGATTTTAATCAATAGATCTTGGAATAATAATAATAAGTTCCACAATTGGACGTGCCCCTACTATGTACTGTGTAATGGCTGTGTCTGACCGTACAAGGACATGGTCTGATCATACCACATCTCCTGGGCCGGGGAGGAAGTAAAAGAGAGAATAAAGACATTACAGAATTATTATTCTTTCTGTGAGGTAAAGCATTTACCTTCTTGGTTTTTTTTTTAAATATTTTATCTCAAAGAAACAATTATTGTATTGTTTTTTATAGTCTTTAGCATCCTTCATGCACAAGAGGTGTAGTATGATCATACCATGTCCTTGTAAGGTCAGACACAGCCATTACACAGTACACATTTACTGTATAAGATTATCTCAGCACAGGGCCAATTTTTTTTAAAAACATCCAATTGTGGAAATTGGTATTATTCCAAGCTCTATGGATTAAAATCAACTTTATGCCGCAATGTGACAGTGGGATAACAAGGAACAGGGGCTTCTATACTGTCTTTCATGCTAGGGGACCCTAGGCTATCCCTAACTTTCAGATTACACTTGATGGTGGAGATGCTGAAATCCCATGCTTTATTATACTCCTGAGTAAGGCTAATCTGTCCTCCTCTCCCAGGGAAGAAAGGGCCAGGAGTGTGATGGAAACACAGATGAGACAGACAAGGATAACAGAAACTCAGTCACACTGCACATTCACAGGAATAAACTAAAGGGAAAAACATGGGAAGTAAGGCAGCAACAAAAGGACAGCAAGGGTTAACACCACAATCGTACATAACAATAAAGTACTACAACAACCAGTAAGTCTGGATCCCAACACCACTCCAGACTAATATAGAAAAGCTATAGCTAGTGTGGCACCCCAGTGGTCATGGGAGCCACAGTGGTGTTGTTCTCCTCACCGGGGGGCAACGCTATGCCTGGAAGCTGCAGGGAAATCTCCATGTCAGGTACAATCACACACAACACTTCCTAACTCAGGCCAGAAGGGGTTAACTCAAGTCCTGTTAGGGGCGAGTTTTCCTGTACATTCTGGGCTGGGGAGGGGTTAGACAGAGGAACAGGAAGAAGGACCTCAGAACTCGAATAGCAGGGAAAGAGAATGGTCGCTGTCAGAGAGCTGTCTTCAAGCTTTCCAAGACCAGGCGCAGAAATGAGGACACCAGGGTCCTCAACTGTCAGGTGTTAACGGCCCAGCAGTAAAACCCGGAGGGCAGGAGATTTCACATCCCCCGGCCCACCAGAGACTCCCAAGGCAAAGTAGCACAATAGAGCCTAGGGCCGCAGAAATACAAGCGGGCCCCACTGTCGGCTCGCGCTGCCCGCCACAAGGGACAAGGCATCCAACATCTAGGAAGAGGGACACTGTGCTGCTCCAGGCCACAGCAAACCATACACAGAGCGCACTAAGGAAGGCTTTCAACCCACCAGGCAAGGAGAGATTCCTCACTGCTTCCATGCTGACGGTAACACTAACTTCAGGACCATAACAACTGACAAGTAGAGGTAAAGGAAACTACCGGCCTGTGTTGTCCAGTTACGGTCGGCATCCTCAGCCGCGCATCCCAGCGAACAACACCATAGACTGCCATCCCCATCATCCTCCCTGGGGGGAGCCGAATCATCCGACCTGTGACACCATCCGCCCCAGAGGACAGCACCCACAGCGGTGGCTAATCCCTGGCCACACACCACAGGTAGCGACACAAGACAACTACAACTCTCAACATCCCCAATCCTCTCACCCCATCATCAATTTCCCTTTTGTGGACACCTCAGGGCCACGAAACCAGGCAGGCCACCACAACATCCCTCTTCACCACCGGCCCAGTGACGAGTATAAAGAAACCAAGGCCCTGTGGGGTGCTCCACTGGCATTAAAGGAAGTGTCCAGCCACCATATATAGGAGGAGAGAGAACGTGACAGACCCTCCCATAACATGTAACCAAAAAGACTTACACGTAGACCAGCAGAGATTAACTCTTGCTAGCTTGCCCATGATCTACAGGTCTATGAGTTGACGCCTGAGTCTGCCTGCACTGATCACAGACATCAGAAACGTTTGTAGGCAGAGTGATGGATTCTGAAGCTGCCCCAGATCTTGACGTCACCATGGAAGTCGGCAAAGCCTCCAAAAACCTCCTTGTGACACTTCAAAAATGAACGTTGTTTGGCGAAAACACCTTTAACTATGGATTTGCCATTCAGATTTTCCAGTGGCAAATTCACAGCATAACACAATAACAGCAATGCAGATTTAAAGGGAACCTGTCATCAGAAATTTAGCTATAAACCTAAAAGTTTCCCCCTCTGCAGCTCCTGGGCTGCATTCTAGAAAGCTTCCTATAGTTTTTGTGGCCCCTTTTATTCCAAAATAAATACTTTATAAACTTGTACCTTTTCGTATGCAAATTTCTTAAATCGTCCATGGGGGCGGGCTGCCTGATGTACGTTGCTGTCCTCCTGCCGATTTACGCCGCCCCCGAACGCTGAATTTCAAACCTCAGGACGCCGCCCCTGGGCGCCCGTGGTCCCGCGCATGCGCTGTGCTACTGTAGCGGTGCCGTGCCCTGCGTGCACGTGTGACCGCTGGTGACGCTTTGCGCGGGCACCGACTGCTCCGTCCGCTCCTCCCATCTATTTCCTGCTGCTGAGCAGGATGGGAAGGAGGTGACGTCCGGTCATCTGGCCAGCGAGCGCTTGCGCAGAACGCTGGAGGAATAGGCGAAAGTGCGGTCACGAGGTTATGGGCGGCACTTGCTGATGACACTCACAGCGCCGCCCATAACCACGTGCCCGCGCAAAGCGTCACTAGCGGTCACACGTGCACGCAGTGCACGGCAACGCTACAGTAGCACAGCGCATGCGCGGGACCACGGGCACCCAGGGGCGGCGTCCTGAGGTTTGAAATTCAGCGTTCGGGGGCGGCGTGAATCGGCAGGAGGACAGCAACGTACATCAGGCAGCCCGCCCCCATGGACGATTTAAGAAATTTGCATACGAAAAGGTACAAGTTTATAAAGTATTTATTTTGGAATAAAAGGGGCCACAAAAACTATAGGAAGCTTTCTAGAATGCAGCCCCGGAGCTGCAGAGGGGGGAACTTTTAGGTTTATAGCTAAATTTCTGATGACAGGTTCCCTTTAACAAATCTCCTCTACACATTACAATTATTCTCCTCATGTAACTTGACATTTGGAGCAGTTTTTCAGATCGGCTTGTCAATTCTTTTTGCAGAATTCTTTGCTGACTTTACCCTCATATGCCGCTGGAAGAAGATGAAGGGAAAACCATTGGTTGGCCAACACCGCAGAAATGCAGCTGGACCACATTTATCATTTCAAGAATTGATTGTTACCTCACTTTTCTTGTGCGTATTGTTACTATTTGTAGGAAAAAAGGGGCCAATTCATCAAAATGTTTGATGTTAGAGATCTGGTGTAAAACGGAAATGCACATTTTACGCAAATTCTAGTTGTGTAAATTTTTGCATCTGTTAACATATTTATGTCAACTCTGTCAACTTTTTGAGAAGTGGACCTTAGTAAGGAGGGAACGTGACCAACAAATTCATTTACGCCACACACGTAGTATAATTTAAGGCATCAGTGTACTCCAGTCAAAGCCTGGAGAACAGTTCTTATGTCATCAAAGCTGAAAGAGCTGCCAACTTTATCAACATGCTTACACCATATTGTGAAATTGGTGAATTGTACTGCAGTGGACATCAGGTTGACATATAAAACACCCATCTTGATGAATCGGTTCCATATTGTTTTCTACAGAGAGAAATAGGACTTATACCAATTAAGGTGAGCCTGCCAGTTGATACATGGTGTCCAAACCTGTGGCAGCATCAATCAGATTCTGGCTCCATCATTTCAGCAAAATACTGAGATGTTTCAGAGAAAAACATTGTTTTAAAATCCATCCGACATCATGTATCTTGGGTGACTAGTCCAGGTCTCCCACAGCTTCTTCATGTCCTGTTCCCCTTGATTGACACTTCTCTCTTTACATATGGGTATCTGGAGAAACCTGTAAGTCAATGGGAGTGGGTAGGAGAGAAACCGCTGTGCGACGCTAATGCTACGGCTAGCACCTCAGAGAGACGTGGAGAAACCCTCATTACTCTGGAAAAGACAGCTGGAGGACTATGACTCTCATCTCAAGGGCATTTATCTCGTTACTGGACTATATCTGTGTTCCCGGACTATTTTATCCTGTGTGTGGTGGATTATTTAATGGACCTTTTGATTTGCATGGAATAAAGGTTCTGGGGATTGTTCACTCTTCTCTCACTCTGTTGATTGTGTGATATCGAGTCCCACTCGTCAGCCAAGACACATAGTCCCTGGATGGCTTTTAAATGTATGTTTTTCTCTAAAACACTTTCAGATTAAAACATGCTGGGCTGACTTGACAGAGTCTTGACAGAGACAGACTCTGATTCTCACCGCACACAGAATTGTAGACAATTTCCAGGCAAATGCATTCAAGCTTAAAGTGGTTTTCTGGTTATATATATTATTGCTGTTAGACTGGCGTAGGTACAACTGTTGCGACCTCTAACAATCACCAGAACCAGGAACGTCCCGTTCTCTCTTTGCTACAACGGCATGGGCAGGAGGTCCCATTCACAGTCTATGGCACTGACAAAATGGCAGAGCAAATTGGATTGGTGATAATTATGAAGACAAGTCTATTTCAGCAAATGTTTGTATTCCACATGAAATGACAATTTTAGAGCATTCTTTTTTTATCACTTTTAGACCAAATTCAGATGTCCGAATATCATGGTCTGATTACACATCGCGACTTCTGGACTGATGAAGGGTCTCTTCCTGTTAGAAACTCAATAGCCTCACCTATGCCTATGAGGAAGTTAGGATTGGGTCAGGAGACTCACAACCAGTTTAGAAGGGTTGGCCCTCAGACCTTGATATACAGACAACTGAATTTGGACTTCCTTTGTATCTTTCCTCTATTATTCGTCATGGAAATATATAAATATATTGGTAAATGAGCGTAAGCTCTATCATTGAGATATATCATGACACACAATTTAACTGGACAATGAGGACAGTGGCATCAGACTGTGTCAGGATACGTGGTAATGATAAGGAGAATGGTAACACCTAGTTGTGTCATTACTTCAAACATTTCCAGGAAAATTATTGGAATACTGATACAATGCATAGTTGTCATGTAGTGACTACCAGGGTTATGCGAGGTACACGGGATCCCCCGGTGAACGCCGTAACACACAGGGTACAAGTTACAATGGTGGACCCTTGCACTAGGGAAAGGGGAGCAGGGTTGTGGCGCCCCAGGACATGGTCGCCACAGCAGCATTGCCCTCCCAAAGGGTTAATGCTGAGCCTGGAGGTAATTGGGAGGTCCATTGGCCAGCAAGTTTAACATCCAACGCAGTTCTCCCTCTGGCCAGCAGGGGGAGCTCTGAACCTGGGATTCCAGGGAGGATCCCCTTAAGTCTGATCTGGGGGAGGAAGTAGTGGCCCAGAGAAGCAGGAGTAGCTGAGAGGCAGCGGAGAGACTCGGACATCAGAGTCTGTGGCCACCAGGGCTTAAACATACTCCCTGGTAGCCGAATCCGAAGGGCAGGAGAGCTGCAAGCACCTGGCCCAAAAACATCCCAAAAGCACAGCTGCAGCAGCAAGGCCCGGTGTGGACTCCAGCAGAGAAGCACCAGAGAGAGGGCCTGCGCAGCCTGCTACAGAGGGAAAGGGACGTACCATCAGTCCCAGCAGCAAGAGGGCCATTGCTGGATTCAGAGAAGCAGGGTCCTATCATAACAAAGAAAAGCACAGGAGTAGGCCCCATACTCAGCTGGCCAGAAAGATCACCCCAAGTACTTCCAGGCCGACCGGATCCCCATCACCACCTGTAACGGTCTCCCAGGACTGGACTGTTTCCAAAGTAAAGAGGAAAAGGTAAAGAGACTGTTGTTTGTGCCTGGTTCTTTCATTGCCTGTCGGCCCTGCACCGTGTTAGCCACACAACCCCATAGACTTCCACGAGCACTAACAGTGTCCCCGGGGCTCCACTCCACCTGTGGGGAGCAGTACCACCATTGCTGCTATAACATCACCCCGGAGGCCTCACACAGCAGCGGCGGCTTAATAGCCGCAGACCACAGGTGGCGTCACGAGCACCAACTTTATTCACCAAGCCACATATTTTACTGACACCCACCAGGGCCACGGAGCCGGGCCCAGCCACCACTGACTACCACCGGACTAGTCTGTCCCGGCACCGGGTGTCCCATAGCCCTGGGGTGGGCGAGTCAGGGTCACCTCCTAAACTCACGTGAGACTGATCCCTGCACTCCCTAACATCCCTATACGGGTTCTGTCACCGATCACATGCCTATCCCTGTCTTTTCCTGGACTCAGCCCTGTATACTGCGTAGTGCAACTGAAATGCTAGTCCCGCTCTAGGTTAAAAACAGAGAGGATTTGACAGAGATGGGTAAAATAAACAGCAATCATATAAAGCACTCCAACAAAAAAGAGTAATAATGAGGAACGGACCAGATGGGAAAAACCAAAGAGGACTAAGGAAGGGAAAAACTCAACACAACTTTCTCAGAGCAACTGTTCTCTGAATGATATTCTGGTCCTCCGCTCACAGGTTCCCTGTAGCGGCAAGCTAAGCAGAAACTATCACCAGCGATTACCTGGACTAGGAGGGAAGTCTTTATATCTGAGCTAATTAGCCATAAGTAACAGCTGACTATTGCTTACACACAGGAGACCAGAGGATTTACTTAACCCTAGCAGCACTGTGTAAAGGAGAATCTGTGCAGCTGGCAGTATTAACCTAAACAAGTGTGTATGAAACCCTGCGCTGTGATCTCCTAACACCAGAAAGAAGGAGGGACCACTTTATGTCATGGTACCCTCGTGAGTCGTGACAATAGTAAACGCCTTTGATAATTTTTCTATGCGTATTATACTTAACACTGGCATTTTCTCTTTTGATATTGAAATCTGCAACATTCATGATTGCTCTAAATTGTTTCTTGTTTCAATTCATTATTGAATGGCTGACATTTTTAGTTTTCATGAACCTAAATAAAAAACATTTCACAAAAAATACAGTGTAGCAATGAACAAATCTAGAAGATGGAAAAGGAGGAGGCTAGCAGTTTAGCCGAATGCTATCATAAATAAGCCATGCAATGCGGATCTGACAGTGAGAATGTTAAAAAAGCGACAAGCAATGTCGAAAAAAGATCAGAAACTTTATTTTGCGTGTCCTTGATTAACATTGAGCCTTCCAGCTGATTCCACACAGAGAGCCAATCCATTCATTATAGTTAATGAGACAGCATAAGAATGTATAGATTAAAAAATGCTGGTCATCAGACTTTATTAGTCACCCACTATAATTATTGACAGGGATCAAGGATATTAAGCTCCAAAGACGATCACTTATTATATTAAGACTCTGGTGAGGTATAAAATACATTTAAATTTAATTAGAACGGAACATACATAATTCAAGAATAAATCTTGCCCTTGTGGTTTTTTTTTTAATATTAACTTGATATATGTCCTTTGGCATTTTTCACAATTCTGATGAGAAGACCTTCACAAATCTCAGTGATTGGGAGGTAAATGAAACCTATATGCCCCTGCGACATGGACATGTCGCGGGCGGGGAGGAGGCCGCTGCGCTCTCGCTAACGCTCGGGTCCGGCGCTGCTGCGATGGCTGCTCGGTGGCTCGAGCGGTGGGCCGGATCCAGGGACTCGAGCGGCGCTCCTCGCCCGTGAGTGAAAGGGGGATGGAGTCTGGGTTTGGGAAGTTGGTCCGTGACACCACCCACGGTTTGTGGTGAGGTTGGGACACCACCGCTGCTGGTGACGGGGATCCCGGGAGCGATGGTAGGGAGCAGCTGGGATGTTGTTTTCCCCCTCCGTGAGTAGGGGTCGGTGGTCCCGGGGCCCGATAATGAGATGGGGAGGCAGGGTATGTGAGGTGCAGGGTAGCGGGGGCAGCGCGGTGCCGGACAGCACGGAGGTACTCACTCAGCCAATAACGTATACGGAGACTCCGGTAAAACAAACGGCTGGATGGACGGGTCCCGCAGCCGGCTGCGGTGGTTACTCCCAGACGGGTGGTGGTGGCTGCCTTTCCCTGCACCTGTTGTGTATCTTCGGTCCCGATGGCTTCCCACCGGTAACCCGCTCCCCAGCTTGGATATGGGCTGGAGGAGCCCCTTTTGCCCGCAGGCTCTGGCCCTGGGAACTTTAGCCTTGGTGGTAGCTGTATTTCCCTTCTCTGTTTGGACGGTTGCCTTCTATCGGGTCTTTGCTGCTAGGAAACCCCGGAGGTTCCCATCGCTAACGGATTTGACCGGGTTTTACGGTGACTCCAAGCCTGGTCGGGGTCCGTAGGCCCTGCCGGTTTGTGCTGGCTTCTCTTCGCTCCCCGGTTCGGTACCGGCGGGCCAACGCCCGACCCCGGTCTTAAGGTTCCGCGTCGATCGGCCTCTCCTGCAGACGGCCACCACCGTCTACCAACCTTGCTGTATGTGCCCGGGCCACGTACCCGGACACGGTCAGTTTGTTCCTCACTTGCCACTTCACTCCTCCACTTCACTCTCCCTAACTCACTCTCCACTGACTTCCTTTCCCCGCCTCCAGGACTGTGAACTCCTCAGTGGGCGGGGCCAACCGCCTGGCTCCACCCCACCTAGTGTGGACATCAGCCCCTGGAGGGAGGCAACAAGGATTTGTGTGTGACTGATGTGCCTATCTCGGAGTGGGATATGTGTTGTTGCAGTACCTGTGACGACCATGCTTGTCCAGGGCGCCACAGACACAGATACATTACTTCTATGTGCATAGCAGGGCCGACATCAGCACCTGGCAAATGCTGGGGCCCACTGTGTGTACCGTAAGTGAGGAACGTTGCCTCGATTTCCATTTTAGTTTTTAATATGAGCTTAGGACTCATTCTCTTTACGATCATCGTCTGCCTACCGCTCAGCTTTAAGTTTGAATACATAGGGGTAGATATGCAGTAACACGTTGCAACCACTATATTGTTGCCGGAGCTTTGCCGTTTCGCTGCACAACTGATCACATATCCAGCTGCCGCCAGTACATAGAATAGCTGATAGGTGGGGGCTTTAGGTTGCTTTACACGCAGCGACATCGCTATTGATGTCGCTTGTGAAAGCACCCGCCCCCGTCGTTTGTGCGTCACGGGCAAATCGCTGCCCATGGCACACAATATCGCTAGGCCCCATCACACGGACTTACCTTCCCAGCGACGTCGCTGTGGCCGGCGAACCGCCTCTTTTCTAAGGGGGCGGTTCGTGCGGCGTCACAGAGATGTCACACGACAGGCATCCAATAGAAGCGGAGGGGCGGAGAACAGCCGCATTATTGACACGCCCACTTCGTTGCCGGAGGACGCAGGTAAGCTGTTGTTCGTCGTTCCCGGGGTGTCACACGTAGCGACGTGTGCTGCCTTAGGAACGACGAACAACCTGCGTCCAGCATGAGCAACGAGATTTTGAAAATGAACGACGTGTCAACGATCAACGATAAGGCGAGTACTTTTGATCATTAACAGTCGCTCAGAGCTGTTACACGCAACGACATCACTAACGAAGCCGGATGTGCATCACGAATTCCGTGACCGCGACGACATATCGTTAGATATGTCGCTGCGTGTGAAGCCCCCTTTTGAGTGTCGCACAACCACCAATCTGATATTGATGACATTTTCTAAGGATAGGTCATCAATATAAAAGTACTGTACAGCCCCTTTATTTAAAATTCTGTTCATTTCACATATAGGGAAGATTCAGATGACTATGTAAACTCATCAGTATTTCCTACAGAAAATTTTCAGTTTTTTTATTCCGAATGGCATCCATTTTTAAGCAGGACCATTCATCAAATTTTTTCATGTTGAACTAAACAAACAAGATAAGGCTACGTGCCCACGGGACAACGTACCCGCGGATTTTGCCACGGAAAACCTGCAGATTTATATGGATTTTCCAGAAAAATCCGCAGGTTTGCACAAGTACAGACACTCCCCATGTTATCCTATGGGATTTGGGGAGTGCTGTATCAATGCTGCGGTATGTGCGGCTGCGGAAAATGCAGTGGATGTCCATCACCCGCACGTAACTGCATGTCAATTATTCATGCGGAAGTATCTGCGGATGTCCCGCCTTTCCACTATGGAAATAAAGGGCGGGACTTCCGCAGGTATGTCCACACTTGTTCCGCAGGTTTACAGCAAAAAAAATGCTCGAAGCCCGCAGCAATGGATAGCTGCGGATTCCGGGCAGAAGCTGCGGTAACCCTGCGGACAAACCTGCGGCAAAGTCCGCGGGTACGTTGTCCCGTAGGCACATAGCCTTATAGTGGCTGCAGAGCGGAATGAAAGTTTTTTTCTATTTTGCTTCCCTTTTCCAGAGATATTAGAAATCAAAGAATTAGGAACCTAATGAGTTAAAATTTATTAAGTCCAATTGGATGTTATCAGATAGTTTTCACTGGGGGGTACTTCTTCCTGTGTGAGTTGCACAACCATAGATAGCAACACTCAGGAGAAAGAACACGACCCCCACTATAGTTTAGATTTCTCAGTGTGTGAAATGTAATAATACAGCTCTGCTCTCCTGGTCTAACCTCCTGCATGATTAGAAAGAGCAGCTGAGTTTAGCTGTGTCTCATTATAAATCTCTCATTGTAGAGGGGTTACAGATCAGGACTGGTCACAAGCAGGTCCAGGAAGGAGACTCAGGTCTCTCCACCATCAGGAGTACCCCTGAGGTTAAGGATAGCATAGCCGCCCCTAGCTTGAGGGACAGCTGAGGAGGCCCAGTTCCCCGTTACCCCATAGTGATCATGACATGGACAGAGACCAAAACTGTGGCTCAGCAGAGGAAACCAAACCATGCAGGAATAATACTATATGGAGGAATATGGGTGCTGCATAATACTATATGGAGGAATATAAGGAGTGCATAATACTATATGGAGGAATATGGGGGCTGCATAATACTAAATGGAGTAATTTGGGGGCTGCATAATACTATATGGAGGAATATAATGAGTGCATAATACTATATAGAGGAATATGGGGGCAGCATAATACTAAATGGAGGAATTTGAGGGGCAGCATAATACTATATGGAAGAATATAAGGAGTGTATAATACTGTATGGAGGAATATAAGTAGTGCATAATACTATCTGGAGGAATATGGGGCTACATAATACTATATGGGGGCTGCATAATACTATATAAAATAATATAAGCGGTGCATAATACTATATGGAGGAATATGGGGCTACATAATACTATATGGGGGCTGCATAATACTATATAAAATAATATAAGGGGTGCATAATACTATATGGAGGAATATAAGGAGTGCATAATACTATATGGAGGAATATAAGGGGTGCATAACACTATATGGGGGAATATGGGGGCTGCATACTACTATATGGGGGCTGTATAATACTATATGGGGGCTGCATGCTACTATATGGTGGAATATGGGGTTGTATACTACTATATGGTGGAATATGGGGCTGCATACTACTATATGGAGAAATATGGGGTCTGTATAATACTATATGGAGGAATATGTGGGCTACATTATATTATATGGAGGAATATGGGGTGCATTAAAATACATGAAGGACTATGGAGTGTGCATTAAACTATATGAAGGATTATGGAGTGCATTATACAATATGAAAGACTATGGAGTGTGCATTATATATATATGGATAACTATGGGGAGTGCATTATAATATATTAAGGAC
The DNA here is from genome assembly GCF_048569485.1 of Anomaloglossus baeobatrachus. Taxonomy (NCBI): domain Eukaryota; kingdom Metazoa; phylum Chordata; class Amphibia; order Anura; family Aromobatidae; genus Anomaloglossus; species Anomaloglossus baeobatrachus. The sequence continues at coordinate 504,430,434 of NC_134358.1, read as the reverse complement.
TATGGGGTGCATTATAATACATGGAGGACTATGGGGAACATTAGACAATATGGAGGACTATGCGGGGCACATTATACTTTATGGAGGACTATGGGGGAGCACATTCAAATTATATAGAGGACTATGTGGGGCCCATTACCATTACTCTATGGAGAACTATGTGTAGCCCATTATACTATATGGAAGGCTTTGTAAGGCCAATTATATTATTATGAAGGTTATGAAGGAGCCTTTATACTTTATCTACAGTTATTAGAGGGCCTAAATAGTGTTTGCAAGCATATATACAGTGTGAAGGTTTGTGTGGTGTCTATCATACTGTGCAGAGGGCTGTGTGGACTATTATACTAATTATACTATTTGGAGGGATAGTAGGGGCCATTATACTATATGTAGGCCCATTATGCTGCATGGAGGGCTGAATGGGGGGTCACAGTTGGGGATCTTACTGTGTTGTGGTCACCATTCATTGCCAGGGTAGTTGAAGGGGGTACAGTAGGGTCATCATACTGTGCATGTAGAGGATACTGTGGAGGAATTTACTGTGGGGTATCATACAGCATTTGTGGGACCCTTTTTGTTGCCATCATACTGTATGGCTACAATGAAAGGGGAATCGAGGAGCTTCAAAAGGAGGAAAATTACATTGTAATAAGGGCTGTAAAGTTGTTAAATATGCTCTTCTGTGACCCAGCCGAATATTATTATTTTTTTGGGGGGAGGGGGGCCCCAATTACATTTTCTGCTATGGGGCCCCATGATTTCTATGTATGCCCCTGTGCCATACTTATTATCATATTTACTATGTTTTTATATACTTACCTGTGTAACCACAGTCCAGCCTCTATACACTGGACTTTTTTTAATGTAAATAATATCATTTGTACATTATACCAGCAAATGCACCTTATTTCCATTGCTTGTGGGGATCTTTCATGGACACACCTATTTTTAATCTCCTATAATGGATTCACTAGGAAGTACTTGACTCGCCCCAGGGCTATGGGAACTCGGTCCCGGGCCTGGTTACGTTGGGACAGTTCATGGGGTGGCCGTTGCCTGGTTCCGTGACCCTGGAGGAGGCTTTAAAAAGGGGGTTATTTACAGGGGAATTGTAATATAAGTTTTTGTCGTGATGCCACTTGCGGGTTGTGGCTATTATAGTGGAACCGCCAGTGCACAGTTCTCACTACTGGGGCTGGTGTTAGGGGCAGCCTGGATATTGGGCCCTCCGCAAGTAGAGCCAGGCCCCAGGGGATAGATGATGTTGTTGGGCGCGGAAAAAATGTAGGCCACACAAGGAATTGCAGTGTAACTGGTTCCTTTTACTCACAGCGTTGTTATGGCTGGCAACCCGATGAAGGTTGGTCCTCACCACTGGTTCCCAGTGCCGGTGTGGTGACCTGGTGGCTGTCTTCCCCTGCACCTGTCTCTGGTTGGTGGGTCCTTGTGACTTGAAGCGTCTGGGACTCCCCTCCTGGTAGTCTCTCAGTCTTAGTCCGTATAACAGGTAGCTTGAACCCTCTGGGGTCGGTTTCTCTGGTCCTGCTCCCGGGTTCTCCCGTTGCTACTGTGTCCCGAACTTTAAGGTCAGTCAGGTCCTGGATGGTCCCCTCACTATGCAGATTTTATCAGTTCTGCCTGGAGCGTTAGCCTAACCTAGGGCTCTGTACCCCGTTGGTGCTATGGTTCCGGGAGTACTCCACTGTACTCCACTGGCAACCACACACCTGGGCCCTCAGGTCACCGTTACATTCTCCTGTCAGTCCGGTTACGTCTGTCTCCTCTCACTTCCATTTACTGACTGTCTGACCCCTCCTCCCTGGCTGTCGTCTAGTGGACTGGATCGGCTCCACCCCTAGGTGGCCATCCATTTGGTCCAACCCTAGTCTGTTACCAGTCTTTGGAAATGTGGAAAAACAGGGATTAAAATTAATGTGTTTTGGTGTTATCGGCACTGGTCTTCTGGGTTCCTGGGGGTAGGCCCTGCATCCTGGCTAGGATGCAGTTCCCTGTAGCTCCTGATGGCTTCAGGGGCGCTACATACTCACTGTTGCACAGATACCATGTGTGCTTGAGGAGGTGCAGACTCATCCATGTATATTGCGCTATATATGACTATGGTTAGTTATAGTATCTGCATTACTGTAAATACAAGGAATTGTCTTTGTGTAAATTCTGGGTCTGTGTGTAATATTTACTATTATATTTACTACGATCTCATATACTTACCTGCGTAACAGTCCGGCCTTTATACACTATTATACACTATTTCCTGAATTTCCTGTACAGATAACATCTTCTGTACATTAACCATACATTAGTAAGTGTATGTCTAATTGATTTTGTGTGCTGTGGATAATATATTTTGCCTTCTGTGGTAGTGTGGTGCCATCTGCTGGCTTTCCATAGTTTTATGAATATTTTCTTTAAATGTTTATGTCAATAAAAATTTAATTTTTATAAAAATTAAAACCGACATGAGGCATCATGCTGACATATCAGTTTTACCATATAGAGAAATTAATGAATAAAGTACACCCAAAATAATTATGCAATTGCACATTTTTTGCAATTTCACTACACTTTGAATTTTTTCCCCTTTTCCTGTACATTATTTGGTTAAACTAATGGTTTCACAACTCATCCCAGCAAAAAACAAGCCCTCATATGGCAAAATAAGAACGTTATGGCTCTTGGAAAAAGGGGAGGAAAAAACGAAAATGAAAAATTGGCATTAAACCACTGGGCACTGGACTTCAAACTATCATTGCAGTTTATCAGTTAATGTGCATTTGGCCTAAGGCCTGCAACACACATCCGTGCCGCCGGCACGTGTTTGTCATTTTTTTGACGTACCGGCGGCACGGAGACACGTTAAGCAATGCTACCCTATTGTAGCAGGCACACACACGTAAAACCACACGGAACGTGTGTCCATGTGCGTTTGTACCTGTGTGCGTTTTTCAAAGCGCTGACATGTCAGTGTTTTCTCCCGCTGCATGGGTTTCACACGGCCCGCACCCGTACCACACGGGTGTAGTGTGGATGCGGTCCCGTGTGACACGCGCCGGAGAAAACACACGTGTCAGTGAAAAAACCCCAAAACATTTACTCACCTTCTCCAGCCCTCCTGTCTCTGCCGCTGCTGCCTCTTGCTGTCGACCGCCGCTCATTATGCTCATTTAATATTCACTTCACTGCCTGGCAGCAGCAGCGGGGAGACGGGAGGGCTGGAGACCGAGGATCAGGACCACGGACAGCAGCGCGGACAGCAGGAAGGACCAGGTGAGTATGTAAATTACCATTTCTATGTGTGCTATCGCGGATAGCACACGTAGAACACACGTGGCCCGCACGTACCAGAGACACGTACTTACCTGCACGCAACACGAAGGGGAAATACGTGTCTCTCGGCACGTGCGTGATTTTCACGTGAGTGTGGCAGAGGCCTAAGACTGTGTCCGCACTTTGCGTTTCCACCTGCGTTTTAGGTGCTTTTTTGGTCCGTTTTGAACTGCAGCGTTTTCATACCAAAAAGCATGCGTTTTGATTTTGCATAATAGTCTATGGAAAATGATGATTTTCTGTCCCCACTTTGCGTTTCAAAACGCTGCGTTTAATTTGCATATTTTTTGGCAAAAACCATGCGTTCAAAGAAGCAGCATGTCAATTGTTTTTGCCATTTCTGCAGCGTTTTGATAACATTGAAGTCAATGAGAAGTTTCAATACGCAAGCAAAATCAAAATTCCAGTGTTTTGCCTGCCTTTTAGGTGCAGAAAACATGCGTTTTTTACTAACAAACAAAAAAAAAAGTAATCAAATTAATTACGAAATTCCAGAAAAATTTGGATTTCCAGCCTGCTCCCGACTTTGCTGGATTTATATACGGGCGCTAGTAGGCCCTGCATCACGCCTCACGTGAGAACTGGTCAGCACCAGAAGATTAGGGCTGAAGACCAATCCTTAAGTCAGCGGAGGACCGCATGGGAACTGTGAAGGCAGAACAGGACAGCATAATCTTATATACAGTTAGGTCCAGAAATATTTGGACAGTGACACAAGTTTTGTTATTTTAGCTGTTTACAAAAACATGTTCAGAAATACAATTATATATATAATATGGGCTGAAAGTGCACACTCCCAGCTGCAATATGAGAGTTTTCACATCCAAATCGGAGAAAGGGTTTAGGAATCATAGCTCTGTAATGCATAGCCTCCTCTTTTTCAAGGGACCAAAAGTAATTGGACAAGGGACTCTAAGGGCTGCAATTAACTCTGAAGGCGTCTCCCTCGTTAACCTGTAATCAATGAAGTAGTTAAAAGGTCTGGGGTTGATTACAGGTGTGTGGTTTTGCATTTGGAAGCTGTTGCTGTGACCAGACAACATGCGGTCTAAGGAACTCTCAATTGAGGTGAAGCCGAACATCCTGAGGCTGAAAAAAAAGAAAAAATCCATCAGAGAGATAGCAGACATGCTTGGAGTAGCAAAATCAACAGTCGGGTACATTCTGAGAAAAAAGGAATTGACTGGTGAGCTTGGGAACTCAAAAAGGCCTGGGCGTCCACGGATGACAACAGTGGTGGATGATCGCCGCATACTTTCTTTGGTGAAGAAGAACCTGTTCACAACATCAACTGAAGTCCAGAACACTTTCAGTGAAGTAGGTGTATCTGTCTCTAAGTCAACAGTAAAGAGAAGACTCCATGAAAGTAAATACAAAGGGTTCACATCTAGATGCAAACCATTCATCAATTCCAAAAATAGACAGGCCAGAGTTAAATTTGCTGAAAAACACCTCATGAAGCTAGCTCAGTTCTGGAAAAGTATTCTATGGACAAATGAGACCAAGATCAACCTGTACCAGAATGATGGGAAGAAAAAAGTTTGGAGAAGAAAGGGAACGGCACATGATCCAAGGCACACCACATCATCAGTAAAACATGCAATGGCCAAGTCAATAACCAGATCTTAACCCAATTGAGCATGCATTTCACTTGCTCAAATCCAGACTTAAGACGGAAAGACCCACAAACAAGCAAGACCTGAAGGCTGCGGCTGTAAAGGCCTGGCAAAGCATTAAGAAGGAGGAAACCCAGCGTTTGGTGATGTCCATGGGTTCCAGACTTAAGGCAGTGGTTGCCTCCAAAGGATTCGCAACAAAATATTGAAAATAAAAATATTTTGTTTGGGTTTGGTTTATTTGTCCAATTACTTTTGACCTCCTAAAATGTGGAGTGTTTGTAAAGAAATGTGTACAATTCCTACAATTTCTATCAGATATTTTTGTTCAAACCTTCAAATTAAACGATACAATCTGCACTTGAATTCTGTTGTAGAGGTTTCATTTCAAATCCAATGTGGTGGCATGCAGAGCCCAACTCGCGAAAATTGTGTCACTGTCCAAATATTTCTGGACCTAACTGTATATATATATATTTTTTTTTAATTTATTTGTTTTAACTCATTCTTCAAATAAATCCACCAATATGGTGGCAGGATGGGTGAAGGACAGGGCCTAGGACAGGTTTATATGATTTTTTTGTTTATTTGTAAACCCCTTGTCATAAATCCCTTTATTATTTCAGGGGCTTTGGAGAAATCTTAAATAAAATAATTGTTTTTCACTTTTAAATTTGATTCAGACCAAATTGTATCTCCTGGATGAATCCGGTGAGTCTGTCTGAAATGACATCTTGAGTTATTTGCTTGTTTGCAGTTACTATTTAGATGTTGGCAAAAAAATAGACAAAAAAATTATTTTGACAAACCGAAAATGGCTGCCTCACCATGGGGGAGGGGGGGGAAATATTGTATTACTGTTTTTATTTATTTTTAATGTTGACAGTGTAAATTTTACTATTCCCTGAGGGGGAGTGTATATTTTGCTTTAGTAGGGTGACATGTGGAGGCAGGAGGGCATGGCCGCGCACTGCGCCCGCCTCTTGTGTCTAGCAGCCACCTGCCTCGACTAATGCAGAACAAGCTGACAGGAAGACAGGAGGCGGGAAGATAAACACGCGGCTGCACCAATCACAGGAGGCGACACAGAAGGCGACCCGCGCCTGCCCCGGCTCTGCACCAATCACAGGCCGTGTTATTTGTACGCCGCGCGTGCTCCAGTGTTTTGGGGGCAGAGCGGCGGCTGTGACGCGGGAGTGGCCTGTACCACGTACAGAGCAGGGGGGAGGCCCGGGCTTTGTTATTGTTCTGGACGAGGATTTTTCCGGCTCCGAACTGGGCTCCAGCAATATGAAGGATGGAAGAAGACGACGTGACCATCAGAGAGCAGAACTTTCACAGCCAAGTTAGAGAATGTATAGTAAGTTGTGTCCCTTCCTCTGCTGTGGTCACACGGTGCGGTACCGCACTGGCCGGTGTGTGGCGCAGGCTGCACGGTGCCCATTGATTCCTGTGCAGTGTTTCAGGGGCTGCAGTAAATGTAACTTTTTGGGGGTCTCAGATGTCAGAGTATCAGGGTCTAGCATAGGGGATGTTAGTGGCAGACCCTGAGCGCTGCCTCGGGATGTGAGCACAGCTGTCAGCGAGCGGCACGGACACATTACATCTGGCCAGAAACCGCACTACACACTTGCAGCTTTATTTTTTAAAGGAACTTTGCAAACCTAAAAACACATCACTTTCGTGTTTGTCAGATGTATGAGCCCTTGTGGCCTTCTATATCTTATAAAGACATATTCCCCCCGTCCTAGGCCCCTTCCTGGTACATACATTGGCATGCAAAAGTTGGGACACCCCATGTCAAAATTTCTCTTAGGCTATGTGCACACTTGACGTTTTTTCATTTTTCCTTCTTTATTTTAATCAATAAAACCAAGGAAAAACCATCCCAGCAAAGTCTATGAGAATCCTGATTGCTGTGCACACGCTGCTTCTTTTTTCCTTACTGATTTTGTTGCTGAAAAAAGCAGCAGCATGTAAATTGTTTCTGTGTATATTTCCTGCGTTTCTATAATCCTCTGCAGTGGACTATATCGCAGCAGTTTGTCTCACACAACAGCAAACAGCATGGTGTGTGAGGCTCTCCGTAGCTCAGTAACCCGGGTCCGTCATGGTGATGACTCAGGGTTACAATGGAAGCGTTCGGGTCCCTGTGATTAAATTCCTCAATGCTGGGAATGCACTGATCGACGCATTCAGGGGTTTAAAGGGAACCTGTCAGGTCCAATATGCACCCAGAACCACGAGCAGTTCTGGGTGCATATTAGTAATCCCTGGCTAACCGTCCCTGTATACACTAGCATAGATAAAGGGGATCTTTAGAAAAAGGATTTCTAAAAATCGTATATGTTAATGAGCGTGGGGACTAGTCCCCTGGGCGTTCCCTTGCTAATCGTCCCCATTAGCATGTTACTTCGCCCCTGTGGGTGTGGTAACATGCTAATGAATGTGCAGCGTCACAGGATGATCTCACTCACCTCTCCACTGCCAGACACTGGATTTCGGCTCAGTGCGCATGACCCCGGCGCTCCAGTCATGCGCACTATGATGCCAAGTGTACACGTCCTGGCTTCAAAATGGAGTAGTGTGCATGACTGAAACTCCGGGGTCATGCGGACGCCTACTGAAAGGTCTGTACAGTAAATGCCTCAATACATGGTCGGGGATCCTTTTGCATCACTGACTGCATCAATGCGGCGTGACATGGAGGCGATCAGCCTGTGGCACTGCTGAGGTGTTATTGAAGACCAGGTTGCTTTGATAGCAACTTTCAGTTCATCTGCATTGTTAGGTCTGGTGTTTTTCATTTTCCTCTTGACAATACTCCATAGATTCTCTATGGGGTTTAGGTCAGTCAAGTTTGCTGGCTAATCAAGCGCAGTGATACTGTGGTTATTAAACCAGGTATTGGTACTTTTGCACTTGTATATAGGCTGCAAAAATTGTGCTTTGTGTTTTGCAGATTTCATCCTTTGCAATGTAAAGTTTAAAATCTGCTGAAAATCCTTTTGTGGATATTGTTCATGTAGCCGTAAGGCGTGCTCTCACGATATGTAATAGTTAATGGGGTTTACCCACATTTAATGTTTATCACCCATTTACTGGTTAATGACGGTAGCACTGCCATGAGAAGCACCAAATTCATTAAGAGTCTTGGGCTTTTAATTACTTTGGCCTATCTTTTTGTTGCCGTGCTTCAGGGTATGGAGTTTGTCAGGCTCTGTACTATACTTTTATAATTTGCTCCACTTCTCTGGCATAAATTAAGATAAATTTGCCGGGTCGGACACACCCTCTCCTAGTTAATTTTGCAACCAGTTTATGAATAATAGGCGTGAAAATGTGTAATGTGTATTAGATATTTTTTTTTTTTTTTTTTTTTTTTAACCCATGACCGCACCATGAGACATGGGATCTGCCCTTCAGAGACGGGAAACCTACAGGGTAAAAAGGGTGCTACCTCTCCCCGTATCAGTGTCTTACAGAGCATGAAAGGACCTCCTGCGTAAGAAAATTATTATATTATTAACCCACAACCATCATACATCCTCGTGAAAAAAAGAGTGAAGAACAAAATACTGATAATACTCCCAGGTGCACAGAGGGAATGTAAGGGTGCTGTCATGGGTTCAGGAAAAAACACATTACCATACGTAATTTAGTATTTTTCCAGCACCCATGACCGCACCACAAGAGAATTACTGACACAGGAGAAACTTTAGGCCTGCTGAACTGTTCTACCAAAGGTTAGGTCAGAAAAGGATAAATCCAATCTATAATGCTTGTAGAAACTAGAGGACAAAGACAACGTGGCCGCCTTACAGATCTGCTCTGATCTTTCCTCCCAGGAAGATGCCATTGCCCTCGTGGAGTGAACCTTCAGACCTGCAGGCACCTCCATATAGTAAGGCTGCGGCCACACGGGAATTAATGCGAGTCAATTGCATGACACTCTGCTCCCTCTCTGCTGGAGTGTAAGCCGATTGTCATGCCACTTTGCTGCGATCACAGCCGCAGAGGGGGGCTGGCGCTATGGAGGAGAGGGAGGGAGTAATCTCCATACCTCCTCCATTGTCAGCTGATGCGATTCTCGCACTGCACTGGTATTACACCAGTGTAATACGAGTGCAATGTGATGTTTCTCTCGCACCCTAAAGTGGGCTTTACACGCTGCGATCTCGCAAGCGATCGTACCCGCCCCCGTCGATTGTGCGACGCGGGCAAATTGCTGCCCGTGCCGCACAACCTCGCTTAACCCTATCACACGGACTTACCTGCCCTGCGACGTCGCTCTGGCCGGCGAACCGCCTCCTTTCTAAGGGGGTGGTTAGTGCGGCGTCACACGGGAAGCGTCCAATAGAAGCGGAAGAGCGGAGATGAGTGGGACGTAACATCCCGCCCACCTTCTTCCCTCCGCATTGCCGGTGGACGCAGGTAAGGAGATGTTCGTCGCTCCTGCGGTGTCACACACAGCGATGTGTGGTGCCGCAGGAACAAGGAACAACATCGCTAATAAGCAGAAAACGATTTTTTTTTTTTCAGGACGACCTCTCTGCGGCAAACTATTTTGACCGCTTTTGCGATCGTTTAAGGTTGCTCATAAGTGTCACACACTGCGATATCGTTAATGACGCCGGATGTGCGTCACAGCATGACCACGACGATAATTCATCAACGATATCGTAGCGTGTAAAGCCGCTATAGACTTTGTAAAAAATTGCTCATTGGACGAGCCCATAGAGTAATATGGGTGTGAGGGGAATGCATTTTTTTTTTTTTTTTTTATCGCATTCCACTCTGTTTTTCTCGCCGTGTGTGCTTACCCTAAGCAACAGAATTAGCCTCTTTAATCCATCTTGCTAATGTGGACTTTGAAGCTCTGAGCCCTTTTTAACTACCCTGAAATGGCACGAACAAGGACTTGTCATTTTTCCAGGCACTGGTAACTAATAGGTACTCCTTCAGGCAGCGTTTAACATCCAAGCAATGCCACTTTTCTTCCTCCTGATCTTTTGGACTATCATAAAAGGATGGAAGAACAATCTCTTGGGATCCGTGAAAGCTAGAGACTACTTTCGGGAGATATGCAGGGTCTGGTTTTAGGATCACTCTATCCTCGAAAAATTGCATATAGATTGGGTCTATTGATAGAGCCTGGATGTCACTAAGCCTACGAGACGATGTTATAGCTGTCAGTACAATGTTAGGGACAGATTTTTGAGTGATATGGATCCTGTAGGTTCAAATGGGGGATTCGTCAAGGCTGATAGGACGAGATTAAGATCCCATGGAGGCAAGGCTATACTACGCCTGGGTTTGGACTTAGAGCATGCTCTGATAAACCGAGAAATCCAGCGGTCTCCTGGCAGATTATATACGGTGGCAAGGGCCGACACCTGAACTTTCAGTGTGCTAACAGACAGTCCCTGTTCTAAACCCTTCTGGATGAACTCTAGGATTGCTGTAACTAGTACCGGCTCTTCTAGACTTGCACCTGTGGATGACAACATTTTTTTCTACCGTAAATTCGTAAATTTTTGTGGTCACCGGCTTTCTGCTTTGCATGAGGGTGGAGATCAGACAAGGGGGGGGGGGGACCTTTTGCTTTTTAATAGTGACCTCCTGAAATTCCACACCGTGAGATGTAATGGGCCTGTCAGGGCTGGTAAACTAGACCTTGAGAAAGAAGATCCGGCAGTACCCATAGACTGGCGTCCTGCAGTACCCATAGACTGGTGACCGACATCTTGTTCAACCAGTGGAACCATGGCCTTTTTGGCCAAAATGGAGCCATCAACATTATCCTTGCTCTGTTCTCCCAGATCTTCTTCAGAACTGCTGGTATCAGGGCTTTTGGAGGGAAGGTGTAGGCAAGGCCGAAGTCCCACCTGATTAACAGATCCGTCTTCTGCGGGAGGTTGATCTCTCGGGTCCACGGAACAAAACTGTCCGACGTTCCTGTTCAGTTTGGTCGCAAAAAGATCTATTTCTGGAACTCCCCACGTTTCCATTATTTGATGGAAAATGGACTGTTTTAAGGCCCATTCTCCTTGTTTCAGTCTACTGTGACTTAGAAAGTCTGCCGTACAATTTTCCTTCCCTTTTATGTGTACTGCTGTCAAAGACCTCAGATGACATTCCAGTAGACTCAATATTCCGTTGGCCACCTCCATCAGTGATTTGGATCGTGTATCCCCTTCGTGATTCAGGTATGCTACTGTTGCCTGATTGTCTGATAGGACTTTCAAGTGATGTCCTGTTGGAGAGGGCAGGAGCTCTCTTATCGCTTTTACCACCGCAAGTAATTCCTTCGTATTTGAAGAAACTCGAGATTTTCTTGACCACACTCCCTGGACCAGGTGGCCCTGTAAGTGAGCTATCCAAACTCTTTAAGGCCACTTTACACGCAGCGACATCGCTAGTGATGTCGCTGCCGATCACACCCGCCCCTGTCGTTTGTACGTCACGGGCAAATCGCTGCCGTGGCGCACTATCGCTATGCTCCGTCACACAGACTTACCTTTCTAGCGACGTCGTTGTGGCCGGCGAACAGCCCCTTTTCTAAGAGGGTGGTTCGTGCGGCGTCACAGCGACGTCACACTGCAGGCGTCCAATAGAAGCGGAGGGGCGGAGAGCAGGCGCATGAAAGTCACGCCCACCTCGTTGCTGGAGGAAGCAGTTACGGTGTTGTTCGTCGTTCCTGGGGTGTCACACATAGCGATGTGTGCTGCCTCAGGAATGACCAACAACCTGCATCCTGAACCAGCAACGACATTTGGGAAATGAACGATGTATCAACGATTAGATGAGTAATTTTGATTGTTAGCGGTCGCTCGTCCGTGTCACACGCAACAACGTCACTAACGAGGCTGGATGTGCGTCACGAATTCCGTTACCCCAACGATATCTCGTTAGCGACGTCATTGCGTGTAAAGCCCCCTTTAGACTTGCGTCGGTGGTAACTATTTTTGGAGACCTGGTTCATCCAAGGAACACCTCTGGTTAAATTGTTTGGTTCCAGCCACCAACAAAGGGATTTGACAATGCCAGGCTGAAGTATAATCTTTTTTTTTGTTTGGATGGTCCCATAGAATGGTTTGATTCTCTTACATGTCCCATTGAAGGACCCTGGTATGCACCTGGGCCCAAAGAACAGCCAGTATGTATGTCGTTAGGGAGCTGGGAAGGGACATTGCTCCTCTGAAAAACATACTTGGGGTTTCTATCGCTTGCCATACTTAATCTTGAAGTTTCTGCAACTTTGTCCAAAGTGAGCCCTAGAAAAATCTGAACTGTACTTGGATTTAACCTGGATTTTTCTAGATTTAAAATCCATCCCAAGTTCATCAGGGAAGAGTGTACTTCTTGTAGAAGGTTGGCACAATGTTGGGCTGAATTGTCTGTGACTAGGAAGTCGTCCAAATATGGAATGATGAGAATCTCCTCCTGCCTCAAATGAGCCGTCACTTCCAATATTATCTTTGTAAAGATTGTTGGTGCTATTGCCAATCCAAATGGGAGAGCCCTTTATTGAGAATGCCTGATCTTCCCTTTCATTTGCTGGTCTGCCCTGAAGAACTTCTGACACCGGATATTTATTGGGACATGGTAATCTGCCTCCTTCAAGTCCAGTACTGCCATGTAACAAAACTAAAAATGAGCTCTCACTGTTGACATCACCGACTCCATTTTGAAGGTCTGTATCTGCAGGTGACTGTTCAGGAGTTTTAGATTTATTATCGTCCGAAAGGTGCCGTTGGGCTTTCTTGCCAAAAAAAAAAAAAAGGTGGGAGTAAAACCCTTCCCTCTCCACCTGCACGGGAACCTTTTGATAGGACCGACTTTTGTTATCAGACCTTGCATCTCTGCTTCTAAAACCAACTGTTTCTTTAGTGAAGGTCTGGGCAGTGTAACCACAAATCTTTGAGGAGGGAATTTTTGGAATGGCAGTTTGAAGACGGATCTTAAGAGACCCAGAATCCATCGGTTTGTAGATATCCTCTCCCAGGGCAGAAGGAAAACGGTCTCCCTGCGACCTGGGAGGGTGAGTCACTGGGAAGATCTTTTACTATCTTGAGAGGGACCCTTAAACATCCCTTCCCAGCCTTTTTCCAGTCGGCCCAAGTACTTTCGTAGGCCCCTTTTGGCTAAATCTTCCTTTCCGAAATGGCTTCCTGAAGGTGGGCAAGGACGGGTTTGGAAACTACTTTTTTCTGTCGCCCGCCTTCTCCATTATGTCATCTAGATCCAGACTGAATAGAAATTCTCAACGGTATGGAATAGCACAGAGTCTTTATTTCGACTGTACATCTTCCAGGCAGTACTTCAGCCACAGGCCTCTTTTGGCTGCATTAGACAAGGTTGCCAGCTTGGTGGAGTCCGCGGACACACCTGAAAGGAAGGCAGCTGCTCCGAGCATTAAAGTGATCGAGGATAGTTCTCTTTCTGAACTTTCTTCCTAAGCTGATCTTACAGCTGTCCTAGCCATATTGCCAAGGATGTCACCGTACAGGTGGCCGCAGTTGCTGGTCTTGACGCCCCCGACGAGGATTCCCAGGCACTCTTGAGATAGTCCTCCAAAGGGTAGAGTAATTTTTTTGGATGCCTTGGCTACCGCCACATCCAGCTTAGGGACTTTGTCCCAGGAGGAGCTAGAGGCCTCTTCAAAAGGGTATTTCCTTTTGAATGCCACAGGAATGGAACCCCTCTTAGGGTAAGTTCACACAGTGCGTTTTTCGCGTCGTTTTTGCGCAGTTTTCGGGTGCGTTTTTGCTCAGAAAACTGCATGACTTTGCTTCCCCAGCGAAGTCTGAGTTTTCATTTTTGCTGTCTGCACACAGCGTTTTTTTTCAGCTGCGTTTTTGTGGTGCCACAAAAACGCAGCATGTCAATTATTCCTGCGTTTTTCACTGCGCTTTTCATCCATTGAGTGCAATGGGATGTTGAAAGACGCAATGAGAAACGCAAATGGCTGCGTTTTGGTGCGTTTCTAAGACAAAAAACGCAGCTATAAACGCAGGAGGTGGGTAGTAAAGTGACATGTACAGGAAGAGGATTCCTTCTGTCAGTAAACACAGAAGCGTGAATCCTCCCGGTACCGTCACCGCCGCTTCCACCTCCGGTCCTGTGCATGTCTGCTGCTGTGCGGCACCATGTCTGGGCGGGAGGTGGAAGCGGCTGCGAAAACAAAAGTTAACAGTAGAAAAAAAAAAAAAAAAAGTTATACTCACCTGTCTGCAGCCTCCCGGTGCCATGCCCGCTCCCATCTCCTCTCACGGTATCGCCGCTCTGGCTGTGTGCAGACGGCTGGGACACCTCCGGCTCCGATAGATGCAGGACCTGGCGATGGATCACCTGATGCATCAGGTGATCGTAAGTATCGCGGTGACGCGGGCTCCCGGCCGGTTTAAGCTATCAGCGGATGCGTCAGGAGACTTCATCCCTGATTACCGGCAGCTGCTGCAGCGATCGGACAGGATCAGAGACTCCCGCCCCATCGCTCCAGGAGCTGCCGGTAATCGGCACATAAGTGAGTTTTTTGTTTTTTTGGTTTTTTTTGCACCGATGCATCTGCTGATTGTATAAACGGCTTTTATACAATCAGCTGATGTGTGATGTGCTTCAGCCCCTAGAACCTGACACATCATCTGATCGCTTTGCCTTCCAGCAAACCGATCAGATGATATTGGATCCGGATTGGACGGCGCGGGACCCTTGACCCAGGATTACTGCGGAGGGGGGTTCTTTATTTCAATAGTTGCTGGCTCACGTGCGACGTACAGACTTTGTCCATCCCTCATTCTCTTGCGATTCTGGCCCTAAAAGACCAACTTAAAAAATACTCGAATTATTCTGATGATCTGCAGAATTTTTTATTAGAAGTCACTTTTTTCTTATTGAAAAATAATTTTTTCACCTTCCTAGACAGAAAGTATGTTCAGCTGCAGGGCTGCTCTATGGGTGCTCGCTTCTCCCCCTCATTAGCTGGGGTCTTTATGTTCTGGTGGGAGGAGCAATTCATCTTAAGTCAAAATAACCCTTTTTCATCTAATATCATCATATACCTTCGGTACATAGATGATATACTAATTGTGTGGCAAAAACCAGAACAGAAAGTAGAGGAATTTATTTCCTATATTAATAACAATGCCCACAACTTAGTATTCACTTCTTTTTTTCATGATCAAACGAAAATAAATTTTTTGGATATGTCACTCCATGGAAATATTGATAGTGGCAAAATTGACTGTAGTTTATATTGTAGACCCATACCAGGCAATTCTCTACTACATGCTAAAAGTTGTCACCCCAAGCATGTGGTGGAGAATATCCCCACAGGTGAATATATACATGCAAAGAGGTGCTGCAGCAGTCAGGAAAGTTTTGAGGCAGAGTGTAGTAGTATTGATAGGGAGGTTCTTGGCCAGAGGGTATAATTTTCAAAATCTTCAGAGGGCAAAAATCAAAGCGAATATTAAAAACAGATCCCAATATCTTGAAATGAACAAGAAGGATAAAAATAAAGGTAACCTTCAGAACAAATTACCGGTAGTTTTTTCTACAAAATACAGCAGCAACTACTATGATGTGATCAGAATTGTTAAGAAATATCTTCCAATTTTGTCTACAGATGACACTTTACATCATATATTAAGGGATGGAGTGAAGTTTGTTTCCAAGAGAAACACGACTTTAAGTTCCATCCTATCACCAAGTGATCACACTAGCAGGTGCGATTCTATTGATGTAAAAACTGCCCGTAATTGGTTACCTACCACAGGATCATACAAGTGTGGACACAAGAAATGTGGACTTTGTCATTATATGTTGAATGTAAAATTTTTTTCTTCATATGCTGATACAAAAACGTACCAAATTTGATTAACTGTGGTTCAGACCATGTGGTTTATTTGATTTCTTGCACGATGTGTCAACTGCAGTATATTGGCAGCACTTCATGCTCCCTAAGAAAAAGAATATCCGAACACATCTATGATGTGAATAATGTTACATCTAGGAAGTTGTCTAGTGCCTCCTAGCACTTTCGTGATATACATGCCGGTAGTTTTGATGGCATGAAAGTTTGTGCTATTGAGAAAGTAAAACTTCCTAAGAGAGGAGGAAATTTAAAGGATATTCTTTTTCAGAGGGAAATTAAGTGGATTTTTCTAATGGGTACCAGAACTCCCACAGGTTTGAATAAAAGAAATGAAATACTGTTTGCTTACTAATGCTGTTGTGTTTTTTTTTTTTCTTGTCTGACATTCACTCCTATGCTACTGTGTGTGAATACCTGCATAAAAAATGTTCCCCTCACAGGGTTAATGCTTTAGTGAAAAGCTCTTTCCATTTGATTAAACACATGTTTGGGTCTTTACCCCCTCCTTTTTAAACAAGTCCTGTGAACACATGCTTTAGAGATTGACTAAGAACCAAGTGTTTGAAACGCGTCCTCTCTGTCTTGGGTTTGTTTCACCCCAACATGGACTTTTTAATATGTAAATAATAAAGAATCAACGTTTTAAAGAATTTCCTGTTTGGACTCAAGTTGCTGGAATATCTTCCTTCAGTATTGGATGGAGTATGCTGAGCCTTGTAGTTCTGTAGCTGTCTGCTCTTCTGCATACACTAGTGGAGAATGAAGAACACATTGAAGAAGGAAATGACATCAGACCTTTTTTTTTTTTTTCTTTTTTTTTGTTCACTGATAAACGCATAGACGCAGTGAGCGTGCGTTTTTTGTCGCGTTTTTTTGCCGCGGGTGCGTTTTTGAGCGTTTTTTGCCACAAAAAACGCAGCGTCAAAAAAATGCAGTGTGTGAACCTAGCCTTATTTGGCTTTTTCCTTTCCTTCGCAATAAGGGCCTGCACCTTATCAATCTCTGGGAAGGCATGTTGTTTTTTCTGCTCCAGGCCATAAAACATAAGATCCTGAACTGACCCCTGAATTTTTTTTTTTTTCTTCTGATATGCCCATAATGGACCTGACTGCTTTTACCAATTTACTTGTATATTCGACTTAAGGCCCCGTCACACTAAGCAACATCGCTAGCAACATCGCTGCTAACGAACAACTTTTGTGACGTAGCAGCGATGTTGCTAGCGATGTTGCTGTGTGTGACATCCAGCAACAACCTGGCCCCTGCTGTGAGGTCGTTGGTTGTTGCTGAATGCCCTGGGCCATTTTTTTAGTTGTTGCTGTCCCGCTGTGAAGCACAGATCGCTGTGTGTGACAGCGAGACAGCAACAACTAAATGTGCAGGCAGCAGGAGCCGGCTTCTGCGGAGGCTGGTAACCACAGTAAACATCCGGTAACCAAGAAGCCCTGTCCTTGGTTACCCGATATTTACCTTCGTTACCAGCCTCCGCCGCTCTCACTGTCAGTGCCGGCTCCTGCTCTGTGCACATTTAGCTGCAGGACACATCGGGTTAATTAACCCGATGTGTGCTGTAGCTAGGAGAGCAGGGAGCCAGCGCTAAGCATTGTGCGCTGCTCCCTGCTCTGTGCACATGTAGCTGCAGCACACATCGGGTAATTAACCCGATGTGTGCTGTAACTAGGAGAGCAGGGAGCCAGCGCTCAGTGTGCGCTGCTCCCTGCTCTCTGCACGTGTAGCTCCGTGCGCTGGTAACCAAGGTAAATATCGGGTTGGTTACCCGATATTTACCTTAGTTACCAAGCGCAGCATCTTCCACGCGGCACTGGGGGCTGGTCACTGGTTGCTGATGAGCTCACCAGCAACTCGTGTAGCGACGCTCCAGCGATCCCTGCCAGGTCAGGTTGCTGGTGGGATCACTGGAGCGTCGTAGTGTGATATCTCACCAGCAACCTCCTAGCAACTTACCACCGATCCCTATCGTTGTTGGGATCTCTGGCAAGTTGCTTAGTGTGACTGGACCTTTAGAAACACTTGAGTCCCCCCCCCCCCCCCCCCCGTGTCACCGTTTGATGTCAATGGAGAACCGTATACTGGGGATTCACACTCCCCTTCTGATCTGTCTGATTCGTCATGGATAGGAGAAGTGGGCCTGGATTTTCTAAGGCTTTCCTTCTCTCGTGAAGGGGACCTAAGGGAGTTCCTGATCTATTTCCTAATCATGGACCTTAGGTCCGAGGCAAACCCCAGGGCTTTTTCAGACAGTCTGCTGAATACAGCCCTGGCAGAGTTTATTTAGGCCAACCATTAGCCAGCTCCTGTCTACAGAGAGTACACTCTGTTCCTGGTTTTAGATGTACACATTTTTTTGGTCTCTCCTGATTCTAAAGTGAGATGAAAAGACACAAAGACCTCTTTACAAAGTGAACTTACACGAAGATCACTTACCACTCAGATGCAAAGAGGCGGTACTGGATCAGGAGAAGGAGAGATGTCGTCTGACAATTCTCCCCTAAAGGCTTTTCTGCTGTCGGGCCGGTCCGATTTCATTGCCGGAGGTTACTGGCTTGCCACTCGCGTGATGGTGCTGCCGCACGCACCCTCACACCTACACCTGCCCCCGTGGCCTGCTGTGGCACCTCCAAAATAACTCTGCCTGCCATAGCAGGACCCGTTCTGCTGCGAGATCCGACCAGGCCTGGGTAAGCAAATATAAGACCAACTTGAACCGCCATAATCCGTAGAGGTACCCCGTTCAAGGACAGGAAACAAACCCTTTTTGAGTTGTGCTGTCATGGGTGCTGGAAAAAAAATAAATTAATTTTGTGACATATTAAAGGGGTTGTCTGGTACTGTTACGTTGATAGCTTTTCCTTTTATTGACTCTCTTTTGCGCAATGCGTTTTTGAAATCTATTGACTTGAAGGGGTCAAAGGCAGAAAGAATTGACATGCTGCATCTTTGTGGTCACCAACGTGCAGACAGAAACTGAAATCTCAGACTTTGCTGGGGACGTTAATGCTTGCAGATTTGGGGCCCAAACTGCACCCAAAAAACATAACAAAAGATGCAGTGTGCACACGAGGCCTTATGGTACAGTCATTAAAGATGTGTCTGGTAGTTTGTTATTGAATGACTGCAAGCCGTGATCTTGATCAGTAATGACACTTCTGAGTATTGTTAGCATCTTGTTCAGGTCCGGAATATTCGCGGGTGCTGTCTTATTGGTAGAAAAACAAAGTTCCAGCTTCTGCACTGCACATTCTTCCCGTATTAAAAAATCATATACTTTTATTAATGACATCTTAAAAACATCATCATAAAACTTAGAAACTCATAAGGTCTTAGCATTTCAAGCGCATATGATCTTAGGCTAGTTTCACACTTGCGTTGTGCGGCATATGTCGCATTGCGTTGTGTGATGGATGTAACGGATGCGTTGCATATAGTGGCACAACTGATGCGACGGATCCTGCAATACAATCAAGGTTTTTTTTTTTTGTTTTTTTTTTTTTTCATGGATTTACTCAACTGCTCTTGCTCAGTTGTGTAAAGACGGATCCGTCACAGGAATCCGTCAAATGACGGATTCCGCCACCATAGGCTTCCATTAAAAAAATGACAGACACCGACGGAATCCTGCACATTGCGGTTTTTTTTTTTTTAACGCTCTGGGAGGCGCAGAAAAATGCTACATGCTGCGTTCTTTCTGCCCGGCGGATGCAATGCAGCGTTAACCAGCGGATACAACGCAAGGCTATCCGTCGCAATGCTTCGTCAATACAAGTCTATGGGAAACAGCGCATATCCGTTAACGTTATTTCCCAAAGTGGCAGATTGCAACGGCTGCCAAACAGCACAAGTGTGAAAGTACCCTTAGTCAAACCTGTGAGCCGGCTCTCCGGTAACAGCAGCAGAATAGAAAGTGGCTATGATTAAGAGCGTGTGTGCTCAAAATGATAAAACCTTTTATGAGTTTCCAAGTTTTATGATTGATTTTAGTTGTCCCTCCACTGCTAGTATCTACAAATTTTCCCTTGGACTAGGAGAGCTGAAAATGTTCTCTTATTTTTGAGTATCATTATTTACCAGCTGTAGTACCCGGGCGTTGCCCGGCATAGTAACTATCTGTCTTCGAGTTTCTGTCTGTCTCTCTTTCCCGGGCTGTCTCTCTTTCCCGGGCTGTCTCTCTCAGTTTATTTTGTTCCTATAGCAACCACTGACAGTTGCTATTAATAGCTCGTATCTCCCAGCACCATTCAGATTAATGGAGGCAGGATTTTTGGGAGTAACTGTAAAGCGCGGGGTTAATTTTTCCCATCAAAACATAATCTGACGTTCCCTGTGTCACATGGGGCGTCTGTGCAAAATTTCATGATTGTAAATGAGATGGTGCAGATTCCTTTAGCGGACACACATACATACATACATACCGTACATACATACACACATACAGTTAGGTCCAGAAATATTTGGACAGTGACACAATTTTCGCGAGTTGGGCTCTGCATGCCACCACATTTGGATTTGAAATGAAACCTCTACAACAGAATTCAAGTGCAGATTGTAACGTTTAATTTGAAGGTTTGAACAAAAATATCTGATAGAAATTGTAGGAATTGTACACATTTCTTTACAAACACTCCACATTTTAGGAGGTCAAAAGTAATTGGACAAATAAACCAAACCCAAACAAAATATTTTTATTTTCAATATTTTGTTGCGAATCCTTTGGAGGCAATCACTGCCTTAAGTCTGGAACCCATGGACATCACCAAACGCTGGGTTTCCTCCTTCTTAATGCTTTGCCAGGCCTTTACAGCCGCAGCCTTCAGGTCTTGCTTGTTTGTGGGTCTTTCCGTCTTAACTCTGGATTTGAGCAAGTGAAATGCATGCTCAATTGGGTTAAGATCTGGTGATTGACTTGGCCATTGCAGAATGTTCCACTTTTTTGCACTCATGAACTCCTGGGTAGCTTTGGCTGTATGCTTGGGGTCATTGTCCATCTGTACTATGAAGTGCCGTCCAATCAATTTTGCGGCATTTGGCTGAATCTGGGCTGAAAGTATATCCCGGTACACTTCAGAATTCATCCGGCTACTCTTGTCTGCTGTTATGTCATCAATAAACACAAGTGACCCAGTGCCATTGAAAGCCATGCATGCCCATGCCATCACGTTGCCTCCACCATGTTTTACAGAGGATGTGGTGTGCCTTGGATCATGTGCCGTTCCCTTTCTTCTCCAAACTTTTTTCTTCCCATCATTCTGCTACAGGTTGATCTTTGTCTCATCTGTCCATAGAATACTTTTCCAGAACTGAGCTGGCTTCATGAGGTGTTTTTCAGCAAATTTAACTCTGGCCTGTATATTTTTGGAATTGATGAATGGTTTGCATCTAGATGTGAACCCTTTGTATTTACTTTCATGGAGTCTTCTCTTTACTGTTGACTTAGAGACAGATACACCTACTTCACTGAGAGTGTTCTGGACTTCAGTTGATGTTGTGAACGGGTTCTTCTTCACCAAAGAAAGTATGCGGCGATCATCCACCACTGTTGTCATCCGTGGACGCCCAGGCCTTTTTGAGTTCCCAAGCTCACCAGTCAATTCCTTTTTTCTCAGAATGTACCGGACTGTTGATTTTGCTACTCCAAGCATGTCTGCTATCTCTCTGATGGATTTTTTTCTTTTTTTTTCAGCCTCAGGATGTTCTTCTTCACCTCAATTGAGAGTTCCTTAGACCGCATGTTGTCTGGTCACAGCAACAGCTTCCAAATGCAAAACCACACACCTGTAATCAACCCCAGACCTTTTAACTACTTCATTGATTACAGGTTAACGAGGGAGACGCCTTCAGAGTTAATTGCAGCCCTTAGAGTCCCTTGTCCAATTACTTTTGGTCCCTTGAAAAAGAGGAGGCTATGCATTACAGAGCTATGATTCCTAAACCCTTTCTCCGATTTGGATGTGAAAACTCTCATATTGCAGCTGGGAGTGCGCACTTTCAGCCCATATTATATATATAATTGTATTTCTGAATATGTTTTTGTAAACAGCTAAATATTTCTGGCCCTGACTGTGTGTGTGTTATGTGTGTGTGTGTATATGTATGTATGTATATATATATGTATATATGTATGTATGTATGTATGTATGTATGTATGTATATATATATATATATATATATATATATATATATATATATATATATATATATATATATATATATATATATATATATATATATATAAAAATACCATATGTGTATGTATATAAGTATAATATATATATATATATATATATATATATATATATATTATACTTATATACATACACATATGGTATTTATATATATATATATATATATATATATTATACTTATATACATACACATATGGTATTTATATATATATATATATATATTAGCTGTACTACCCGGCTTTGCCCGGGTTAATAACTGCTGCTAACAAGATAAAGTGTATTAACAAAAATGTATTCTGCGCACACAAACCACAAAACAAATAGATATAAATGTAATTATGTCTGTCTCCCCGTCTGTATATATCTCTGTCTCTCTCTGTCTTTTCCTGTCTGTCTCTGACTGTCTGTCTTTTTCTCCATCTGTCTCAATCTGTTTCCCTGTCTGTCACTTTCCCTGTCTGTCTCTTTCCCTTTCCTTCCCTGTCTCGGTTTCCCTGTGTCTGTCTCTGTCTCTTTGTCTGTGTCTGTCTCTTAACGTGTCTCTCTTTCCCTGTCAGTCTGTCTGTGTCTGTCTCTGTGTCTGTTTCTTTCCCTGTCTGTGTCTCTCTTTCTCTGGCTGCATTGTGACACAGCAACATTCCATATAAGGGCGTGGCTGCGCATTCTTCTGAAGTTCTGGCTGCACTGTGGCTCCCAGCTCCATTCGCTTTAATGGAGGCAGGTTTTTTGGCGAATAACTGTAAAGAGTGGGGTTAAAATTTCCCCTCAAAATATAGCCTATGACGCTCTCGGGGTCCAGAAGTGTGAGTGTGCAAAATTTTGTGGCTGTAGCTGCGACGGTGCGGATGCCAATCCTGGACTGTCTCTGTCTCTGTCTCTGTCTCTGTCTCTGTCTCATTACACTCACATGATCTATGTGTGTGTGTGTATATGTGTGTGTGTCTATATATATATATATATATATATATATATATATATATATATATATATATATATATATATATATATATATATATATATATATATATATATATATATATATATATATATATATATATATATATATATATATATATATATATATATATATATATATAATATTCCATAATCTCGCTCGCGCTCTTACACATATATATATTACACTCTCACTATATATGTAGAATCACACACACTGAGCTTTACATATTGGATTTATGGGTTGTTTTTTGTTTTTTTTAAGCTTTTTTAAACCGATAATGTAGAGTATCTGTAAAGTACACTTCCATGGACCTATATATTGGTTTAAAAAAGAAAAAAAAAAAGTATGTTTAACATTAATTTATATTATACATGTATATTTTTAACTGCACTAGTGCTACGGGGGACATATTCCGGTCAATGGGTTATTTTTTGGCCTTGGTCTCTGCCACATGGACCTGTTTAGTGCGTATATCAGTAGCTTTCATGTGAACATGTGCAGCCTTACATGTAAGACCCAGTATTTGTCTGTGGTTTGAGGCAACATTTTCCATCTCACCAGAAATTAAACCACAGATTATTTTTAGGGCGTTAACAAAGTTCTTCACCTTCCAGATTCTCAGCATTATATTATATTCTGTATGTTGTTTTCTTGTTCTAAATTATGTATAAGGAGTTAAGAGGAAACCTTTATCAGGAGAAGGAGCCTGTGATTACTAGGAAATAAGGTGTGACTATTTGTCCAGGACAGGGCATGTCAGAATGTGTCATATCATTATATATTTTTTTTTTTTTCTTTTCTTTTTATTCATTGTTACAGTTTGCTGCTTTTGAGGCTCAAGGCTCTGTTCACATAATGTCTGAGCCTTCCCTAAGACCAGAGGCGTAGATAGGCATTCAGATAGATAGGGGGGGGGGGGGCGAAACATCTGAGTGGGCCCATAACCAGGTAACCATGATAACGTCGGTGGCGCAGAATAATCATGGGTATAGGGGAACCTCAGCAGATGACACTGATATTACCACTGTATGGTGACTATATAGTGGTAGCTATCAATCCTGCAGCACATACAAGAGGTTACAATGCAGTTATAGATGGTGACTTACAGCTGCCGTTCCAGTCTTTTCCATCTGGCCCAGACCAACATGACAACTTCTTCCAGCCACAACTCATCTACAGAGATTACAACACAGACATATTTAACTTCTCACATTTCTGGCACCGTCCCCATCTATTTCTGATCTGCACAAACTCCTCATCCTCCTGTTACCCCAATACTGAGCCGCTTCTGCTCTTTATGCCCCTATTACTGCACCTGCTGTGTGGCACAAAAACCGACTCCTCTTACTGCCCCACATATTAATAACACCACTTTGTCCCTTACATGGTACCTCCTTTGAGCCCTCTATATGGTAAAATTACCCCCTAGAAAATAGTAATGCCCTGTGCAAGTGACCTAGAAGAGTGCCTACTTATTGTTTCTGGAAAGTAATAGTGCCCCCAGGGTACCCTGAGTGCCCCTATAACAATAATGGATCTCAAGTGTCCACTTAACATTTAATGATTTCCCCCCCTCCCCCCCCACGTACAGCTCGTCTATACACTGTATGAAGCCGCTATTGTATAATCGCTTCAGTAGTAGCCCCCACACTGTGTATGAGGGCCCCCAAAGTAGTACCCACAGTACAGCTGCCTCCCACATTAGCTCCTACACTGTATAATGAACCGTACATTAGATCCCACACTGTATAAAGGCTCCTCATACTGTATAAGTGCCCCCTACACCAGTGGCATAACTAGTGTCTGAGGGACCCCGATGCAATATTTGGATTCCCCCCCCACTCCCCTTCATGTTTATGTCACATGTTTGGGACCTTGTCAGTTTCTAAATCCTATAAAGACTCCCCCTTCATTATGTAGTACTGTCCCCTAGTATATATAGTATGTCCTCCAGCCTGGTGTATATGGACCCTCAGCCTGGTGTATATAGTATGGACCCGACCCCCAGCCTGGTGTATATGGACCACAATCCTGGTGTATATAGTATGGACCCAACCCCCAGCCTGGTGTATATGGACCCCCCCCAGCCTGGTGTATATGGACCCCCCCAGCCTGGTGTATATAGTATGGACCCGACCCCCAGCCTGGTGTATATGGACCACAATCCTGGTGTATATAGTATGGACCCAACCCCCAGCCTGGTGTATATGGACCCCCCCCAGCCTGGTGTATATGGACCCCCCCAGCCTGGTGTATATAGTATGGACCCGACCCCCAGCCTGGTGTATATGGACCACAATCCTGGTGTATATAGTATGGACCCAACCCCCAGCCTGGTGTATATGGACCCCCCCCAGCCTGGTGTATATGGACCCCCCCCAGCCTGGTGTATATGGACCCCCCCCAGCCTGGTGTATATGGACCCCCCCCAGCCTGGTGTATATGGACCCCCCCCAGCCTGGTGTATATGGACCCCCCCCAGCCTGGTGTATATGGACCCCCCCCAGCCTGGTGTATATGGACCCCCCCCAGCCTGGTGTATATGGACCCCCCCCAGCCTGGTGTATATGGACCCCCCCCAGCCTGGTGTATATGGACCCCCCCCAGCCTGGTGTATATGGACCCCCCCCAGCCTGGTGTATATGGACCCCCCCCAGCCTGGTGTATATGGACCCCCCCCAGCCTGGTGTATATGGACCCCCCCCAGCCTGGTGTATATGGACCCCCCCCAGCCTGGTGTATATGGACCCCCCCCCAGCCTGGTGTATATGGACCCCCCCCCAGCCTGGTGTATATGGACCCCCCCAGCCTGGTGTATATGGACCCCCCAGCCTGGTGTATATGGACCCCCCCAGCCTGGTGTATATGGACCCCCCCCAGCCTGGTGTATATGGACCCCCCCCAGCCTGGTGTATATGGACCCCCCCCAGCCTGGTGTATATGGACCCCCCCCAGCCTGGTGTATATGGACCCCCCCCAGCCTGGTGTATATGGACCCCCCCCAGCCTGGTGTATATGGACCCCCCCCAGCCTGGTGTATATGGACCCCCCCCAGCCTGGTGTATATGGACCCCCCCCAGCCTGGTGTATATGGACCCCCCCAGCCTGGTGTATATGGACCCCCCCAGCCTGGTGTATATGGACCCCCCCAGCCTGGTGTATATGGACCCCCCCAGCCTGGTGTATATGGACCCCCCCAGCCTGGTGTATATGGACCCCCCCAGCCTGGTGTATATGGACCACAATCCTGGTGTATATAGTATGGACCCGACTCCCAGCCTGGTGTATATGGACCACAATCCTGGTGTATATAGTATGGACCCGACTCCCACACTGGTGTATATAGTATGGACCCGACCCCACAGCCTGGAGTATATGGACCCCCCAGCCTCGTGTATATATGTCCCCTGTTTTTCCGTTATACTCCCTTAATACGGCAGGTCTTGATCGGTGCAGCGTGGGCAGGACATCGCGTGCACAAGACTTCAGAGCGTCGGCGCTTAGCAATGGCATCACCACGCTGGGACGCTGGATGTCCTGCACATGCATTGTCCATCATCTATTATATAGAGTCATTACACACCGAGTGATCTATTTCTAGTGTTTATTTCTGATAATGTTGATGATTATGAAAACCCAAAAGTCATTTTCAGAAAATTAGAATATTATATAAGACCAACTGAAAAAAAATAATTTTGAGCTCAGAAATGTTGGCGCCTCCTGAAGTCTGTACAGTAAATGCCTCAATACTTGGCCGGGGATCCTTTTGCATGAATTTCAGGCATGGAGGCGATCAGCCTGTGGCACTGCTGAGGGGTTCTGGAAGCCCAGGTTGCTTTGATGCACTTGTACATCTTTCGGCCAGCGCTGATACCACATGTGAAGACTGAACAAATGGTTTGCATGATATGTATGTAGAAAGTTAAAATGATGTAATTGTTTAACTGTGACAGGTCATTCCATATACAGTATATCACTGTCCTAAAATATAGGAAATAAATAAAGGACTTTGGAAATGTTTATATAAGTTTAAATGAATACCATTTTTATGCTTTACTTTCCATCTTACTGTATTGTTTTACATTATTATTTGTGTTGAGCGAGCTGCTCGTTGCCTGATCAACCTTTTGAGTTTAAAAATGCTCGGGTTTCCCATTAACTTCTATTATCCTCATACTCAATTTGCGCTCCAGAACCCCGATGCCCCATCGAATAACAGGTAGTGGAGAGCACGCTCGCTCATCATTAATTATAAGGCTATGTGCGCACGTTTGCGTATTGCATGCAGTTACACTGTGTTTTGCACCGCAGCGTAACTGCATGCGTCCTGCGTCCCCAGCACAGTCTATGAAGATTATGCAGGAGACGTGCGCACGTGGCGTATTAGAACGCAGCAAATCGGCTGCTGCCCGAAGCGTGCGTTCTAAGAAGGGACATGTCACTTCTTTCGTGCACTTTGCATGCTGTCTATAGGGAGAGGCAGCATGCAGAGCGCACAAATTCTGCAGGCACCAGGCGCTTCAGAACAGAGCTTTTCAGCTGCGCTCTGAAGCGGACCTTTTGTGTGTGGTGCAGAGCGCACATAGCCTTACACATGAGCCGTTTATGAAGGATTCGGAGCAGGAGACAGAAGTTCTTATTGCTGACTCCACAGTCCTGATATGTGAGGAGTAACTGGAACCTTCAGATCCCTGTACTAGTGATTGGTGGAGCCCCAAGTGATCACAAACCATCATATCTCCCTTGGAAAACCCATTTTTTATATATACTATCAAACTTTGTGCAAGGCACCTTCTCTAATATTACACTGGCAGCCCGTTGATTTTGGAGGACCCGTTATATCCATGCGTTTTGTGTGCAGCGCACTAATTTTAGAGAACCAAACGTTTCCTCTGACAATTTTTCACTTTTTGAAGAGTAATTTTATTTATTTTTTCACCGTTTTCCTTTTTTTCCACTGTATTTTATTTTCCCTATTTAATTATAATGGCCAGCTTGTTATATGATTGGAAATTGATGGAGCTTGTAAGGCCTGTCAGAAACGTTACCTTTAGGGATTCATGTCGCTTGTCTTCGTGGCTCGCTTACGGGGGTAATACCCTGACGGCTGTCACCAGCAAAGTGCTGTCACGCTGGCGAGTAAAAGCACATTATTATGTAGATGTAGCAATCGCTCACTTGCTTCCGTCAAATTAATCTCCACTTGTTCTTAGCAGCAGAAAATAATTCTGTTTGATCTGTAAATGCTTTAATTGGCTTTTAAAGTGGATGTTCACTCCTCTTATGCGGATATTTCATGTGTTAATTGATAACCTGAATGGATGCCCGGATTCTGAATTTATAGCCTGATCATCTCATTAGTGTTACGAGCATCACCTCCTCTCTTCTGGCTTTTAATATTCTATTATTATAAAGGACAGTGATGGTGGCAGTCTGATCGCCGCTTTACTTCTTAACCTGATGACATAAAGTATTAATAATTTCTTATTAATAATGGCAGATGAATAAATCACCTCTTCTATGGAGATGGTCACCAGATCAGTAACTTACAATTTTACTGCGACCGAATATTACTCCACAGCCTCAATCCACCATGATGATTTCTGCATGAAGAGTTCACGCACTACAGGTGGGAAAATCCACGTTTTTGGATTTATTTTTTTTTTTCCTACAGAAATGTTCCACAAAGTTTAAATTATATTTATTGGAATCGAATCTACTTCGCTCGCACTGTAATATGCTGCAAATTATTTGTATGGGGAAATCCGTAGCAATTGTGCAACTAGTAAATATAGAAGTCCTGTGTGAATATACACTGAACAAGAATATAAACACAACACTTTTTTTTTTTTTTGCTCCCATTTTTTATAAGCTGAAATCAAAGATCTACGACATGTACACAAAAGGCGTATTTCTCTCAAATATTCACAAATTTGTGTAAATCTGTGTTAGGCTGGTTTCAGAAGTCCGTGTTTAATCCGGTACCAGTCACACGCATGGTTATGGTCATACGTGTGTTACACGTGTGTCACGCGTGTGACATCTGTGTGACATCCGTGTTTGCATACATGTGACACGTACCAGGTAAAACACGTGTCTCTGTAATGAAAAGATGTTCTATATTTACCTGTATCGAGCGATGTTGTCTCCCACTCCTGATCCCCCCGCTCATTATTTTCATTGATTATTCACTGCCTGAGGATCTGGAAGCCGGAACATCGTGGGTACAGCACAGCTGGGGACATCGCCGGTGACAGGTGAGTATACAGCAGTTTGTGCAGTGACATCCAGGGACTCATCAGGGTTCCCAATGAACTCTCATGAACCCCTGGAAGTCACCATCGTGACACTCGCTGTAACGCAGTTGTCGCAGGGGTGTCATCAGGAGGTCATCAGAGTTCATTGGGAAATCCGATGACCTCCTGGACGTCCCTGCACACTGCTGGCAGGATACTCACCTGTCACTAGTGATGTCCCCAGTCATGCTGTCCTCGGCGGTGCTGTCCTTGGTGGTGCTGTCTCTTCTGCTGTCACCGCAATGCCCCTGCTCTCAGCTGCTCAACGCGGTGAATAATCATTGAAAATAATGAGCGGGGGTCAGGAGCGGGAGACAGCATCGCCGGAGACAGAATCGCTGGATACAGGTAAATCTAGAAAATCTTTTTATTTAAAACCCCGTGTTTTCTCCGGTCCGTGTCACACTGATGTCACACGGATCACATCAGTGTGCGGTCCGTGTGATATCCGTGCTGCTGGAGCAAAAACGGCCACGTCTCCGTGTGAACTAGCGGGGCCACACAGTCCATGTGAAAACACGGCCGTGTGAGAGTGCACAATAGGTTAACATGGGTACGGGTGACATCCGTGTAAAATACGGATGTCACACGTACCTAAAACACGGATGTCTGAAAGCGGCCTTAGTGAGCACTTTTCCCTTGTGGAGATATGCCACACCTGTGAGGTGGATGGATTATCAAGATGCTGATTAGACAGCATGATTATTGCACAGGTGCGCCTTAGGCTAGCCACAATAAAAGGCCACTCTAAAATGTGCAGTTTTACAATATTGGAGGTATCCGAGGGGAGGGGGTCAGAAAACCAGTCAGTATCCGGAGTGGCCATTATTTGCCTCATGCAGTGCAATGCATCTTTTTGTATTCAAAGTGTCATCAATAAAATATACTAGTGTTTGTCCATGACATAGGCCTGCCCAAACCACAACTCCACCACCCTCGTGGTCCGCTCGATTCACAACGTTGACATCAGCAAACCACTCGCTCACATGATGCCATGCACGCAATCTGCCTTCTGTCCTGTACAGTGACAACCGAGATTTATCTGTGAAAAGAACGCCTCTCCAATGTGCCAGACGCCATTGAGTGTGAGCATTTGCACACTCAAGTCAGTAACGATGACAAACTGTAGTCAGGTGGAGGCCCCCGATGAAGACACTGAGCTTCCTTGGGACGGTTTCTGACAGTTTAAACAGCAAAAATTATTTGGCTATGCACACCGATTGTTGCAGCAGCTGTCCGGGTGGCCGGTCTCAGACAATCTTGGAGGAGAAGATGCTGGATGTTGAGATCATGGACTGGTGAGGTTACACGTGGTCTACGGTTGAGAGGCCGGTTGGATGTACTGCCAAATTCTCTGAGACTCCTTTAGACCTCAGTGGTGGTTTCTTGATAGCAATTCAACCATAAAGTCTTGTTGCTTGCAGTCTCCTCTGAAGAGCTGATGACATGTCTTCCACTTATGAGGGCTGTTATCTGAGGCGCTCTTAGCATTTTCCTAGGCTGGTAACTCTGATAAGCATATTTTCTGCAGCAGAGGTAATTCTTTGTCTTCCTTTCCGGTTATGGCCATCATGAATGTCGGTTTTGTCATAGCCAGTCATGGTTTTGATGGCTGCACTTTAAAATGCCTACAAGATTCTATCAATTTTTCGTACTTCCTGACTCACCTGTCTTAAAGTAATGATGAACTGTTGCTTCTCTTAACTTGAGTATTTTTTGCCTTATTCTGGCTCTTTGTGATGTGTATAAGAAACATCAAAGTAACTGGTCTCCTCTCAACAGCTCAGAGTCAACTTGCAAATTGAGACAGAAGACTGGTGAAAATGCAGGATACAGTGACCAGACATTGTTTTTCCTCATGTACGCATAGAGGACAGTGTATTCTGAAACATTATTTAAAGCTTAGGTACCCTTTAAGGCCGGGTTCCAATCGTGCTAAAACTTGGGGTAGTTGCATCTGCAACTCCGTGTGCTCATTCACATAGTGGACAGGTGCTGGAGCTCCCTGCTATTCACATGTGCCAGCCACTCATGAAACAAACCAGACTAGTGCGTAATGCGACTTTTAGTCTTTTTTTTTTTTTTTTTTTTTTTTTTTTTTGACCCTTGGACAATTTGTGTGTGTGTTGTTTTTTTTTTTTATATATATTACTTACCATTATATTATATTATAATATAATAATAAGATCTCTTGTGCACTTGCAAAAAGACTATTGCTGAATCGGTGCTCTGGCTTTTGAGCAGCCCACTGAACGATTTTACAGGTTAGGCTGGTTTCACACTTGCGTTGGGTTGAATCCGCTGGGTCCGTTGCTGCGTCGTTTTGATGCATTCGTTATTTTTGTGGTGTCAACGGATGCAACAGGTCCGTTATTTCACAGGAATCCGTTAGCTGATTCCTGTGAAATAACGGACCGTTGCATCCGTTTGGCGTCCGTTAGGCATCCGTCTAACGGAATCCGTCGGCTCTGTTTTCTTTTTTCATTTTTTTTTTTCATTCTGGGCATGCTCAGTATAAATTAGCGGAATCCAGCAGCGGATTCCGTTGTTAAGCACTTAGCAACGGAATCCGCTACCATAGGGAACCATTATAAATTTTAACGGAACCAACGGAATCCGTTGGTTGGCGTCATTTTGACACAAGCATTTAACGTTACATTCTGCGTTGCTTCCGCTTGGCGGAAGCAACGGAGCATCGGCCAACGGAAGCAACGCAGGTACTTTTGGCACAATCCGTCATCAATGCAAGTCTATGGGAAACAACGGAATCCGTTAACGGATTCCGCTGCTTCCCAAGACAGCGGATTGTGCCAAAAAAAAACCCAACGCAAGTGTGAAAGTACCCTTATCCTTGAAAGGACCTTAGTTCTGTACTGTGCAGTGCAGGAAGTGGTGGCTGCTGCAGAGGTTGTCACCCTTTTCTCTATACTTCCGCCTGGTTGCACATAAATATACATGTAGATATTATTTTCTTTTTTTTTTTTTTTTAGCATTTATTTAAGCTTCTTCATCAGTACAATACTTGTCAGTCTGCATTTTAGTAACCTGAGAAAAATTAATAACATCAATAGGAGCCACAAGGCCTCAATTTTTGTCACTTTTAGGAAAAAACTCACAAACGCATTAAGAACTTTTCTCCAATATTCTATAAAAAAAAAAGTAATACATTTTAAAGTTTAAATTAAAAATTTGCAACAACAGAAGTGTCATAATTAGGCAAGGTTCACACTTCCGTTGTTTTGCTTCCGTCAGGTCCGTTGTTGCGACGCAATGACGGATCCGTCGTTTTGAGGTGTCAACTGACGTAACAGATGTGTAATTTCACAGGATTCCGTTCACAGGAATCCTGTGCAAAAACTGATCCGTCGCGTCCGTTACATCCGTTGTGCATCCGTTCTTTGACGGATCCGTCGGGATCCGTTTGTGTTTGGGACAGCCCACTGGGTGTGCCAAACATGCTGGGCATGCTCAGTAGAGCATGACTGAATCCAGTACTGGATTCCGTCGTGTGACGGATTACGATGGAATCCAAAACCATAGACCTTCATTATAGATTGTGACGGACACCTGCGCAGTCCGTTTTTTTTTTTTTTTGCCACTCCAAAAAACGTTACATTCAGCGTTGCTCCTGCCTGACGGTCAGTCACTAAACGACTGATCTGTTAGGCAGTGGATGCAACTCAAGGCCATCGGTCACAATACGTCGCTAATAGAAGTCTATGGGGAAAAACTGGATTCCTGCAAAATATTTTGCAGGATACCGTAATTCCTCAAGGTGACGGCTTGTGACTGATGCAAAACAACGGAAGTGTGAACCTAGCCTTAGTGATGAGCGCGGACTACAATGCTCTGTACTCGTTAAAGGGACCTGTCTGGTCCCATATGCCTTTCAACCCAGCAGCATTTTTTTTTCCTGTACGCCCAAATTCCCTCCATAACCAGCCCTATTTATGAATATATGAATGTATAAAAAACCCCGACATATCAACTGTGCTGTTCCTATGGTAATTAGTCTTGACTAGTCGTTGTTTTCTCAGACTAGTCAGCCCTCTGTCCGTGTTATTACGCTCCTGTAGGCATGATGACTGTATTTCCACACGCCGGCGTCACTGTCAGCGTCTGGAAATCTCGCGTCTGCACATGACACATTTCAGCCACTTCAATGCTTTCCAGAAGCTGGGTGTATGCTTCTCGGCTTCATTAGGCACACTGCGCAGAAGTGTATGTGAGCCATCTTCAGAATATCTTATGACATTCCGGTCATGCGCAGTGTGCCTAATGAAGTCGGGAAGCATCCACCTTGCTTCAAAGGAGCACTGATGTGGCCGAAGTGAGCCGTGCACATGTGCAAGATTTTCAGGAGCTGGGGGTGACGCCGGCTCATGGAGCTCATATTATCACGTCCACAGAGGCATGATAACATTGAAAGAGGGCAACTAGTTTGGTAAAACAATGCCCCGGCGACTATTCAAGTGTTTTGTGTGTTTTTGTTTTTTTTTTTAAACATATTAGTGAAATAGCATTATACAGGGCTGGGTAAGAAGGGGATTTGGGCATACAGGTATGAATGCTGCTAGTTTGGAGGGCATAGGGGACCTGACGGGTTCACTTTTACACCCTACATGACATTAGACGTACTGGGTACGTCATGAAAGTTAGTACCATTCTGACCAATGATGTACCCAGTATATAATGGCGATTGTGGGGGTTCCTACGCTGTAACCCCCGCGATCGCCACGGGGTCTACGGCTTATCTTGTAGCCGAGACCTTGCTCTCACTACCAGGATTGGCGGTTTAACCACCCCAAATGCTGCGATCAATCGTGATCGCAGCATACAAGATGCAGGGAGAGGATTGCTTACCTCTCCCAGGGGATTGGGTCCCTGTAATGCAATCACAGGGACTCAATCACTGCCATGGTAACCCTGGGTTGTCGTCATGACGTCCCCGGGTAACTGAACTATGGAGAGCCTCACAGACCATGCTGGATGCAATTTTTAATTCTGCAACATTCACGGTGTTTGACACCATGGGTGTTTTCCAGAGACTAAATTGTCACTACATGCGTAGATGAATTCCCAGCGGGGTATAATTTCTCAAATTTGGTCACTTGAGGGGGTTTCTGTTGTTCTGGTACTTGGGGGCTCTGCAAATGGTGTCTGCAATTATTCTAGGAAAATCTGTGCTTCAAAAATCAAATGGCACTCCTTCCCTCTCGAGCCCTCCACTGCGGCCAAACAGTACTGTACAGTCCACAGGCTATTTACTTCATGCAGCATTTGCTTGGACCTGTCCCGCCCACAGCCATGACTCAGTCATGGGTACGAGATTGAAATAGACCAGGTGAGTGCTGCTGAGAGCAGTTCTACTATTTCATATGTGAGGCCGTTTGG